>NW_028274820.1:28794304-29095213 GCF_037043125.1 Eumetopias jubatus
TATCCAAAGGATACAAAAACATTGATCCAAAGGGGCACATGCAACCCAAGGTTCATGGCAGCACTATCAATAACAGCCAAATTATGGAAAGAACCAAAATGTCCATCAACTGATGAATGGATAAAGAAGATGTGGTGTGTGTATATATATATATTATGATAATAATATATATGATAATAATATATATACAATATATATACAATGGAATATTATTCAGCCATCAAAAGAATGGTATCTTGCCATTTGCAACAACGTGGATGGAACTAGAGTGTATTATGGTAAATAAAATCAGTCAGAGAAAGACAAATACATGATTTCACTCATGTGGAATTTAAGAAATGAAATAGATGAACATAGTGGAAGAGAAGGAAAAATAAAATAAGATAAAGAGAGAGGGAGGCAAACCATAAGAGACCCTTAAATACAGAGAACAAACAGGGTTGCTGGAAGGGTGGTGGGTGGGGCAATGCACTAAATGGGTGATGGGTATTAAGGAGGGCACTTGTTGTGATGAGCACGGTGTTATATGTGAGTGATGAATCACTAAATTCTACTCCTAAAGCCAATACTACACACTATCTGTTAACTAACTTGAGCTTAAATTAAAAAAAAATTCCAATGGCCTTCTTTTGCAGAAATAGAAAAGCTGATCATCAAATTCATATGCAATTTCAAAGAGCCTCCAACAGCCAAAACATATTTTTTTAAAAAGAAAAAAACAAAGTTTTTTAAAAAGAAAAAAACAAAACTTCCTTACCAGAGCAACTTCAAAGCCATAGTAATCGAAATAGTGTGGTACAGGCATAAGAACACACGTAAATCAACAGAACAGAATTTGAGAGTGCAGAAATAAACCCTTACATCGATGGCTAATTAGACAAGGGTGCTGTCAAAGGTACTCAACAGGGAAAGAATAATCTCTTCAACAAATGATGGTGTATACCCCTACGCAAAAGAATGAAGTTGGACACCTACCTCATACCCTATAAAAAATTAACTCAAAATTGATAGACTACTTAAATAAAAGAGCTCAAACCATAAAACTCTTAAGAGAAAAAAATGGAAGTAAATCTTTATGATCTTGGATTTTAGATATGACATCAAAAGTATGAGTAACAAAAGAAAAAGCAGATAAATGAAACTTCATTGAAAATTTCAAACTTTTGTCTATGAAAAGTCATTATCAAGAAAATGAAAAAAAAAAAAACAACACAACCACCTCAAAGCCATAAGCTTGAGCCCTGCATTAGGCTTGGCAGTCAGTGCAGAGTCTCCTTCTCCCTCTGCCTGACCCCAACCTCTAAAATAAATAAATAAATCTTTAAAAAATATTAAAATCTAAGCTACAATTTTTGATTTTGTAAAAAAATACTATGCCTTGTTTTGTAATAAACTCTACCAGTCATAATATGTTTTACATGTCTTCATTATTTCTATCAGAAAATAACAATTTTCAACTTTCTAAACTGTATCAACTCCCTGAACCACTTAAAAGCTTTTGTATAACTAGAAATATAAAATGTACTTCTCACATGAGTAATTATGCTCGGATATGCTTTTAGAGACTTTGTCTAATTTTGGCAATAGTATTCTATTGCATACATGAAATGCTCAATGCTAGGTGAATGTGAAAAAAATGTTTTTCCCTTTTCGTAATTTTTACAAATTTAGTAACCAGCCACATGATTACATAGGGACAAATAGAGGCAATTGTTTGCAATTAACCAATGCCACCCAACCTTACTTTTGTGTTTCACTAAAACAGTTATTACATACACTGAAGAATATATCATGGTATGGCCACATAATTTACTGAAAACTTCAATTGTGTTTTGTTCTTCTTGCTGTAAGAGATTAGAATAATGAGAGGTGTTCTCCCTTAATCACATGAACATAGGTCTGTGTCATATTCAAAATATGAGAGCTTTCCTAAGGGACTGTTTGAGTTACAGAGCCCATCCAAACAAAGTTAACCCCTATTTCTGTACAGACACATTTAAAATCTAGTTGGATGGCGGTGCCAATGATAGGACTTTTAAGAATCATGGCCTTGGGGGTGCCTGGATGGCTCAGTCGGTTAAGCGGCTTCCATCGGCTCAGGTCATGATCCCGGGGTCCTGGGATCGAGCCCCACATCGGCTCCCTGCTCAGCAGGGAGCCTGCTTCTCTCTTTGGTTGCAGCTCCCCCTGCTTGTGTGCTCTCTCTTTCTCTCAGACAAATAAAGAAACAAACAAAAATCTTAAAAAAAAAAAAAAAGAATCATGGCCTTGAAAATCATGTAAGGCACCGATTTGCCAAGCTTGACATATAAACAGAAGAGCTGTTGTCTTTAAAGGTCTATGGAGGACTAGACCATGACCAAACCTTCAGTGAACAATATATAAATGATTAATTTGCTTTAAAGGATTAAAGAAATATGGCATTTTGATACTTCAGTGCTGTAAAGTCAACTGTTTACTAACTACAAGGATATAAAAATTAAAGTGAGGCTAATGATAATGGCTTCAGGAGTAGGGCACAATATATTTCCAAATTCTACATTTTCATTAGAAAGACACATTGATGTGTCAGTATACAGATACATTTCTTAACTAGTTTGTGGCTTCATTTAACATTACGTTTTCTTGATTACTTTCCTAGGAGAAAAGAAAACGCCTAAAGCTATTGATGACCTCCTTTTTCTCTTCCTTTTAATCTCCCAACATTGTTATTATTACTAAGTTTAAAACCACTCTTTCATTATTACTAAGTTTAAAACCACTCTTTCTGTAGTTACTACTTCAAAAATTCATTGGGGCAGCAAAATATATTCTGCTTATATGTTCTTCACTAGGCAGAAAGAAGGCTTGATGACCAGTAAGCATAAAGAGAAACAAAGAAGTAATTAAAAAGCATTCACATAACCTAAAGGCGATGAAAACTTGATAGCATTAGAATTAAAATAACGTATCAGAACACTGGAAAATGAACACAGATACCTCTTATTTTCTCATTTAACTTTTACATGGTACTTTATTTTTATTTTTATTTTTTTAAAGATTTTATTTATTTATTTGACAGAGAGACAGATAGCGAGAGGAGGAACACAAGCAGGGGGAGTGGGAGAGGGAGAAGCAGGCTTCCTGCCAAGCAGGGAGCCCGATGTGGGACTCGATCCCAGGACCCTGGGATCATGACCTGAGCTGAAGGCAGACACTTAACGACTGAGGCACCCAGGTGCCCTACATGGTACTTTTGGACTAGCACCCTGGATGCTAGGAACCATGATCTAAGGCTGATTCCTTCTTCAAGGGCAAAGCATCATTCACAGTTCTACTATTTACCACTCTGAGATAATGACTATTTCCTTATCAGAAAATGTGTTAAATAGTTGAAGTAGAATAATAAACTTACCAAAAGTTTCCAAGAATTAACATGAAGACTTATCCGAAAACAGAAACATAAATAAAAAAAAAAGTAAAATACATGTTCTCTTTTCTCTTTTCAGCAACTTTTTCTTTAAACTCCTGCATAATGAGTTTGGTAGTACTGTCTGCCTGAGAATTATTCCATTTTGATAACAATTATTGATCAAAAAGAGAGACTGTAGTGACCTCCAATGTTTCTATAAAATATTTCCTCATTGGCAAGATTTCACCACAACAAAATTAACTTGATTTCAAATGCTGTAAAGTGTAAATCTCTAATTATGCTACATTTCTGGTATACTGGAATTATTGTATTAATGTATATTGGTAGACATGTATAATTATGTATAATGTATAAATGTATAAAATGTATAATTAATGTATACTGGTATACATGGTATACTGGAATTATTATTGATTATTTATGTGATAAGTCTTCTAGAGCACTGGATCATTAGCAATTCGAGGAATGATTCAATAACTATCAGAAGTCATGAAAAACATAATGACCATTTTAATAGTGGTGTAAAATGTCTACTAAATTATCTTGGGATAATAAAGGTATTTTATGTTTAGACTCTTAAAAAGCCTAACCACAAAATCACCGAAATCTCTACTGTTTTTTTGTTTCTCTCTCATTGATTGATTATCCATCCTTGGGCCTAGAACACAACCTTGGCATTAAGATAGTTCAGATAAAAATAAAACAAAAATTAAAACATGGCATTAAATAGTTCAGAGTTGCTTTTATCTACATGTTTGCAATGAATTAAGTATTTATTTTTCATAAGCCCAAATCATGTGAAATAGCTCCCCACAAATTAAAGAGAAAATTTTCCTTGTACAGTACTTGACCATGGTCCTTATTCCATATCAACTGCTGAACCATTTGATTCTTTAGAAAAACAACACTATAAACAAGTGATAAAAGAAGGCAGTCAAGTTAAAAAATTGGCAGGGAATATTTTACTCAGTCTTCTAGAAGATAAAACTCATGGGCTTACATAAGTATGGCAATCTATTTACTAAATATTTACTAGACATGTTAAGAGGTTAACTTTTCTTTCCATTTCTCAATTCCACACAATTACATGAGAATAACGGTATACTTGGATGGGTGATTAGACTGATCCAAAAAGAGAGATTGTAGTGACCATTTTCCAAATGGATAATTAATGAAACCTGAGCTTACTGAGTGTTGTGCATTTGAGTGAGCATTTATAGGCATCAGCTCTTGCCATAAAGGGAAGAACTGCAAAACCACCAACAAAGAAGCTTTTTCTAAATATAACATCGTTTTTTCTGTTACAAACATTTCTACTGTTTTAATACTTAATGACACTCTGAAGAAATTCATGCACATTTATTCACATCAAAAGTAAAATTAATATTGTGATGTCAAGTTTTTAACAAAGTATTATAAAATTCTCTACAATTAGCAGTAATTAGTACTTGCAGCCGAGATTTCCACATCAAGGTTCAAAGAAGTAAATGACTAAGCCATCTAAGTAGTTTCTAGGCCTGGAGACTCAGCTCTGGGATTAGGGCTGAGCTCTATCAAAAAACAAACAATGGAGACTTGCCTTGTTCCTGTCATGCCAAAACATACTACCTAATAGATCAGAAATTAAAATGTGGTCCAACCTACTAAGAGCAATTTATTAATGTAGCTAAAATGGCTTATTAGATGCCCCAACAATGTTTGTAAATATATAATTTTTCATAAACATATATAATCATTCACTAGAGAAGTGACAAGTGTAATCACCTTCTATTACAAATCTTCTATTTCTATTGAATTTTTGTTTCCTCAAGAGGAAAAAAGCTAAGTTTTTATTTGCCATTTCCTAAAATTTTTTTGACCAAAAAAATTCTGCAAAAGCAGTTAAAATCTAGCTCAATGGTTTCTTATACTGTTTTTAAGCATTAAGGTTCAATTTTTCGACCGTTTAAATTTGAATCCCTTGCACCTTGTTCTCGAGGTTAAAATAAAATAGATTTAAAAAAAACCCCATTGTTGTTTACAGCTTCAGGCTAAATAAACCGAGGTAGTTTAAACTAGCCAGTTCATTGAAGACTCCATTTACCTCACCACGCTTGTTCTAGTGCTCTCCTAATTCAAACTCTACAGGTAATTCACAGTACAGAACAGTACCAAAAAGAAAACCCTATTAAATCCAGGGCTTCATTTGATGCAGATGGAATTAATCTTGGCTGAGTATGGAGGCTGGGGATGGAACTTCAGGTTCCTCATCTTTACACTGTGCCTATAAAATAAACATAAAGCCTATAGAAAATAAGTGACTTGGATCTCAACCAAGCAACTGTATGTGAAAATAATGTATTACTTATATGAGGCCACAAAAGCATGAAGTATTTTATGTATGTATATTGTATATGTGGATATATATGCATATACACCTATTATAAACGTAGATAGTAGTCCTCCCTTATCCATGGGAGACATGTTCCAAGATCCTCAGTGGACGTCTGAAACCATGGATAGTACTGAATGCTATAAACTGTTTTTTCCTATAGCCACATATCTATGACAAAGTTTAACTTGTAAATTAAAGTAAAAGATTAATGACAATAATAAAATAGAACCATTACAATACACTATAATAAAAGTTACGTGAATGTGGTCTCTTCCCTCTCTCTCAAAATATCTTACTGTACTCTACTCATCCTTCTTCTTCTTGTGATGATGCCAGATGATAAAATGCCTATATGATGGGATAAAGTGAGGTGAATGACAGAGTGTTAGACTGCTGTTGACCTTCCAACAATACTTCAGAAGGAGGATCATCTGCTTCCAGACTGTGGTTGACTATTGAAAGTGAAGCCATGGAAAGCAAAACCATGGGTAAGGAGGGACTTCTGTATTCCGACGGTGAATATGATAATGTCACATAACTACGAGGATACATTGTGATGCCTCTATATATCTTATACCTCAAAGTATAAAATCAAATTTCCAAATTTTTTGTATTATAATTATTTTAGTTGTTTCCTAATTTTTTCAGTCATAATTAATGCAGATTAGACAATCATTAAGTAGTTAGTAATTTTTAGAAATTTCTACAAATACGCAAAATTCCATGTGCGTATGTTAGGAAGGGAGGTATTTGGGAGAATAGGTATGCAGCTTTATTGTCAAGTCAGTTACAAATAGCACAACTATCCACAGGAGAAAGTGTAGTGAATTGATCAGAAACTAATACTCTGATAATATATTTAAAAAGCTAATTAATATTAAATAATGTTCTACGTTTTTAAACTGTGCCAGTAATAATCAATGCTGTATTAATTCATAACTCCCCTATGTTAAACTGGCATGTCCGAATATTTAAGTGTTACATTTTAAGCGTTTCTTATAATTATGTTCATTTGCATATTTGGAAATGTAGATGTCTGGTTAAGGATAATACAAATGATCTGATTTTTTTCCTCCTTCAGGCTAAAAACCTTTGTTTTGTCCTTACATTAGTCCTTACATACGGACTACAGCAATGTTAACTCCTTAAAACTAAATTGATGAGATCAACTTAAAAGCTTTCTGGTTTTCACTCACCGACATTTATATGTGTATAATATATATATAAACATAATGTAATGTATAATATGTAACGTGTATATATATGTATATGTACACACATTAGTTTTATTTTTATATCTTAATAATTAATTCCCATAAATTATTATTCTATTGTCATTTCTTTTGGAAAATACTTTAAAATAGTATTTCCTGTTTCAATTTTGAAACAGTCACATTTTCAAGTGCAAGATTTTAATCATAAAGAAGTATCATGAGAAAAATACATTAGTAATGAAGAAAGAGCTACAGAAAGAATAATTATGATTTACAAAGCCAGTCTTTATTATCTGACTAATCTTTACTGACACACGTAAATACCACCATTATAAAACAGGTAATTTCATCAAAGTCAGTTTTAATAGACTGATTTACCTTGTTTTTCAAAAAGAGTTATAAAAAGCAACCCCTAGTAATTATTAATTTTTAAATCATACTTGGCCATCACAGTCATTATTTCTTAATTCTGTATATTCTGACAGAAATAAAATTTTTCACTTTAGGTTATGGAATTACTTTCAGAAATATATATTAAAGGGGTCTAAAAATCTTAAAAATAGCTATCAAAACAACAATCAGTGAAGCAAAACATATTCTTGTAAAAATCAGCTCATGAATTACCATCTGCTTTGCAACAGGGTCCTGGCTTAAAGTCTAGAACAAAAAGATTTTAATAGGGAGTTTGTATTATTATTCAAAAAGCTCTACACTTGTTCAATAAGTCTAAGGGTAAGAAAAAACAGCTTTAACACTCAGCCTAGGCCTTACAAGGCATACAGAGGTGATATCCTTTTAAATGTAGTTTATTTTAGTGCAGAAAGTGGTATGTATCATCAATGGCAAAATGTGCTATTTCTGAAATGTCTTTTTTTAAAGAAATCACTCAAAAATGCTATTTTTTAAGATCAAGAAATCTTTTGAGTGAATTAGACCCCTTCTAGCACCAAACGAATTCTTTGAATTTACAATGCTATTTCTCCCAGTGGATGGTGTCCCTTTCTCCCCTGATTTTGTAGAGAGTATGCTATATGACCCTCCCTTGCTGAAGTTATTGATCATGTGAGGCAATGGTGTAAATCAATCTCACTGTATATAAGAAAGATGAAGAGCATGAGGAACACATTTTGGTGCTCTCGTTTATTTACCCAGAAGAGTAAATTTAAAATGGTCACAGAGAACAGGAATCTGATATTTGTAGAGAGGAGGCACTCTATATTCCACAGAATATGAAAGCCACATAGTTACTCGGAGATTTGAGAATTATTTGCATCAACCCATAAAGTAAAGCTCTTTAATGACAGTTGGCAAACCTGTGCTGAGGACATACAGATATTGCCAAATGCCAACCCAAGGAAAGGGAATCAACAGGGGTAGGTATCTACAGTTGCCAGACTTAGTGATGGGAAGGTGGTAAATGTTACTTCATTTAACCATTACTGAGAGTGGCATCATTGGAGCATTCTATACCACTTTCTACCTTTTTTTTTTTTTTTTTTTTTTAGCTATTTGGCTTCCATTAAGCATTCTAGTTGAAGAAGAGCTTTACCAGTAAAAGTGGGAAAATCATTGTGCACATACTACCTTTATTAGAAAGCATCCTTCTTCCTGTGTTCTTTCTAAACTGTGATGAAAATACATCATTATCAACTCATATATGGGTAGTGAGCTTAACCTCACGGGAAGGAATAAACGTTGACTTTGTTTCCGTTTATATCTCTTGAGAATTTGCCTGGGGAGTAAATTGAAGAACTTAAGGAAAAAGGCAGTAATTTTCTTCCATGTTTACTCCGAGTTAAAAATTTACATTTGTAAAAGGAAGTAGGCTACAAGATAAAACTGTTTGTTTACATGTGTTTTTTTTAAGATTTTATTTATTTATTTGAGAGAGAGAGCACGAGCAGGGTGAGGGGCAGAGGGAGAAGCAGACTTCTGCTGAGCAAGGAGCCCAGTGTGGGGTTTGATCCCAGGACTCCAGGATCATGACCTGAGCTGAAGGCAGATGCTTAACTGACTGGGCCACCCAAGTGCCCTGGTTCCATAAATGTTATCAAAAAATAGAGTTTGGCTTTGAGGCTATGACTTTGATGCCAGAATGACGGGGTCTAGAAAAAGGGATAGAGTTCACTCTTAAAGACACTGGGGAACATTACATAACTCCATAAAATTATCTCAGATAACTCCCTGCTTCAGTTATGCACATTGTGCACATTATTTTGTGATTTTATGTTAATCAGTGCTAATTTTAACTAACTGAATATATAAGACATCTAGGGCTTAGCATGAACTCAAAGCGCCAGTGAAACACTAACTAGACACTAGCCATTTTTCTGCCTTAGAATTCCTGTGTCAAAGATATGACCCAGGTTCCACGATGGAAAAACCATAAGCGAGTTAAAGGACCTCATGCCACCTAGTTGAATTCCTATGGGGGTAGGAATAGAATAAAATTTAGATCTCTGATGTTCCAAATTGCAAAATTAAGACAAATGTTCTGAAACTCCAAGAAGGAAGATTTGACCCATAAGAAGAATTTGGTAATAATTAAAGTGCTCCAAAAAGTTTCTGAGATAGTTACTAAGACAAAAAAGTGAATATGGAAAGAGGACCAAAACCAAACCAACCAAGGAAAAAACAGTCCACATTTGCCTTGAACAAACAAAAAGTACAATACAGTGCTTTGTTATATTATTATTATTATTAATTTTTTTTTAGAGAGAGAGCATGCGCAGGGCAGAGGGACAGAGGGAAAGGGAGAGAATTCCAAGCAGGTTTCACACTCAGCATGAAGCCTGATGCAGGGCTCGAACTCAGGACTTGGAGATCTTGACCTGAGCCGAAATCAAGAGTCTGGCATTTAACTGACTGAACCATTCTGGTGCCCCAGGAAGATTTATTTAGAGAATGAGGTAAGGAGAACCTCTTTGTAGTAGTAAAACTTAAGCAGAAACCTGTACACAGGAATGAACCAGGCAAAGATCTGAGGAGAGAGAGATCCCAACACAGGGCTGGGATGGGGATGAGGTTGGCACATCCATCAAATGGCAAGGTCAGTGGTTGGAGCAGAGTGAAGGAGGGGGGCAAATGTGAGGAGTCACCGGTGAAGTTGTAAGGCAGGTAGAGAAGAGATCATATGGGTCCCTGTTAAGAAATTTCTAAGATATTCTGAATTTGATGAGGAGTACTGGAGAGTTTAAGCTGTGGAGTGTGTGATATAATCTAGCATACATTTTGGGAAATCACCTTAGGTGCAGTTTAGAGAAATGACGGTAAAGAAAACACAAGTGGGGGAAGTCCAAGGGCTAGTGAACAGTGTAAAGAAAAAAAAGATGGTGCCTTTGGTCTAATCTCTTGATGGCCACGGGAAGGAAATCCAAATTCTAACTCAGCAAATTAGATGCCCTGTGACATGTTCTTTACTACTTATCGAGTTTCATTTACAGTAAACTTCTTCCTCCCCTTTGTTTTATGTCTGTTCATCAGTCTGAACCTTTGCATATTCTGTTTCCTCTATTTAGAAGGACCCCCTTTTTTCTCTTCATGATCCCACAGAGATTTCACCCTCATGTTTCAGAACCTCCTCTTTGAAACATTTCCTGACACTTCCTGAGAAAGGAGATCTCACCACAGAATCTCATATAGGATAGAACTTCTCTTTTATATTATTTATATTTATACAAATATAAATATATATTTATATTACAGTACGCTATTTTATGCTATGTTGTCTCAATGGCTACTGAATGGTGTGATTCTTTTCAACTTCACTAGTCTGAGAAAATCAACAGTGTGTAAATTACTGAGCTAAACTTCTTAAACACATACCACTATGAATATCACTTACAAGATTATTCTTTTCAATACAACTAATCCATGCTTATAATGAAGGAATTAATTTAGTTTTTAAAACAGACTCAAAGCATGTCTAGAAATGGGCAAAGAAACCAATTATAAAATTCACATATTAGAATCAAAGTATCCAAAGTTCCAAAAACATTGCCTGTATACAAAAATGGTCTGCCTTGTGCATGAAATAAAACAGTATCTTTGAGTTGATATACAATTCTTCCACATTAAATCACTGAGTTGGACCAATTGAAAAAAGGAAGTACTGAATTGTGCTTCAAGGCTCAATCCACCTAGGATTTTTCAGGCTCAGAAATTATTTAGTAAATTCTACCCAACTTCTTTTGTGATTAGACAGTCAATCAGTATCATTAGCTGTAACAGAACCTACATAAGTCACTGTATCTTTCATTTCACACTTCCAAATCTGAAGTCAATAGTGTGGAAAAAAAATTACTGACAACTTCAACCTCTTCTTTAACTGAGTTCATATGAATTAAGGGTACGGGGCCATATGTTAAGTAAATGATCAAAACACCAACTGGAAAAGCCTATTCTTTCTAAGGATGCAAACCGTAAATAATACTTTAAAGTCCTGTCAAAAACCACATTTTCCAAGTTTTCCAAGCAACTCTTTAGGTGAATTTATATGCCACTGCTATAAAAATAAATACCTATACATACAGCTGAGTTGAAAATCACTTCTCACAATAGATTTAATTCTAGAAACAAAGCCATGGAAAAAATAACTCTCTGTAAATTGAATGAAATTCTCAATGCACCAGTGGTTTCCTGACTTACCAGTTATGACCTCTGCCCCACACGAAGACAAGTTTACTTTGAGGACATACTGTTTGAGAAAATATGTAATAACAAAATGTCACTATGAAACTAGAAAACAGACATGAATCTGTCATTTTTTAATATGCCTATCAAGTTGTCTATACACCTATAAATAGACTTGTAGTCATATTTAACGGCATATTTTTCAGCCCACAGCCAATGTTTAATATACATGGGCCAGTGGAAATACAGCAATGACTCAGAAAAAATCTATTTAGGAGCTTCAGGGTTTGACGACCTAGAGTTCACAAACCAGTAAATTAAGAGAACTTTTAATTTGAACATCTTGTATTAAACTGAACCATCATATTTATCAATAGCTTTCTGTTATGTATTAGGTTTTTAAAGTAGGATACATGTATTTCTACAGATGATTATTATCATTTCTTATTAGCTCAGCTACAGAGAGCCTCACAAATGTGTTTAACATACCTACACATGTTCTTTCTCCTTTGAAGCATACCTACGAATTTTTAAATAATTAATCACTATTATTCAAAGAAACATAAAAATTCTTTTTGCTTCTGTAAGCCCCGGGACTAAGGCTTACCTGAAGTTAGATTAAGAAAGTTGCCAGAAACTAAACAAGCATGGATGAACTATGAAATTAAATTACACTTTCATCTCCCTGCCCTAGAAATGCTCTTTTGAGCAGTAAATGTCCTAAGCCCAGGAAATATTCTGGCCTGAGGAAGACGAAGCTGCTTGGATGATCTCCAAGGACCTTCCCACTAGAGGTTTCCAATACCCATGGATCTAAATTTAGGGCCATCCTTTACCTTCTCTGTTTATGTTCAGTATTTATTCCATCATACCTGAATTGAATATTAATTATACTCACTGAAAGCAACAATTGACAATTGATACTTGGGAGATTTCAAGATTAGAAGCAAACTTTCAATCTCATGAAGTCATGAAGTAATACACTTCTTTCTCATTTCGCCTCACCTAAGATGCTTTCTCTTTCTTTGGTATTTCTAACTGGATGTATACTTCTCTATTTTTCCCCAAATTTCTAAAGCAACAGTCCTCACTAAACTGTAGTACTAGGTTTCGGAGGTACCAGGAGCCTCATTGTCTGCTCAGGTCTGCAAACACACGGTTAACATCAACTCATCTATTGTCTTCTCACTGAAAAGAATCACTCTTACCGTGTAGCCCTCGGTATACTGAAAAGGAGCCCTGGAACTTTCATCTGCTGTTGGACTCAGAGGCTTGGGGTCAGACATGGACCGCTGCATCATCTTGGCTGTCTTAGGACTCGCAGGGGGCACTTTAGCCATATCTGGATGCAGTACTTTCTGCGGACTTATATCATCAGGGAGGGGTTTTTCATAAGGAACAAAGGCTGATTCTAAGGCTTTGCCTGGTGAAAGTGGTGAGATGGGTGAATAAAGGACTTTTGGAGATTTGGGTGGGGAAGGAGCCAGCTGTAATGTGGAATCTGCCCGAAGGTGAGATGAGTAACCAATCTCTAAAGGTGTTGGGCGTTTCTTGTCTTTGGGTGGAGATGTGGCACTCAGGTATGGAGGACTCTGTGTGTCTGATTCTGCTTCTGTTTGACATCCTAAACTGCCCCCTTTGTAAGTCTTTTCAGGTGCTGAAATGTGTTTAATTATTTCTACCTTGGCATCCACGCGCGCCCGTACTGATGGTGTTCTTATGGTTCCCACTGGTTCAGTCTGCACAGATATCTCTGCTACTGTTTGAACTGCGATACTGGAGACTTTGGAAAGGGGTTTGGTCTTGTCAGCCTCCGTAGTGCTGTCACCGTACTTGCCGACTCGAGCTTTTCTCCTTGCTCTAGTAGGCATATCCCATTCGTCCTGATCTTCATCATCGGTTTGGACGCTCGTATCAACACTCTTCTTGGTTCTCCTCCTCCGACTCACGTAACTCCGATCGGCTGCATCCTCGTCATCCGTTTGTACGCCGCTGTCCACAATCTTTTTAAAGCACCGGGGATCGTCGGATTCCCCCATCTCGTCATATTGTCCACGGCCTTTAGCTGCAGAGCTTCTCTTTTTGGGTGGTTTCTCATCTTTTACCACCACGTCTGTCAGAGGTATTTCTGAAACAGTACTCAGGATGCCAGGTGGGGCGATGTACTGAGTAACACCATCAGACTGAACCGTGTACCACCCTTGGCTCTGTGGTATTTCAATCGCCACAACAGCAGAGGCGGTGGTGGTTGCATCCTCTGTTGCCCAAAACTGACTGCCTTCTGGGGCAGCGTACTGACCCTCCAAAATTGCCTGCTCCGTCGTGGTCTGTGGAGAAGCAGTTCCAGAAGGGTCATAGTTATACTGGTAGATCTGGCGAATCTTTTGCTCTTCTAGCTGCTGGTGAAGCTGCTGCTGCAGCTGCTGGATCTGCTCCAGCTGTAACTGTTGCTGAGCTAATGTCTCTTGCCTCATCATGAACTGGGCTTGCCGCTCCTCTTCTTGCTGATAGAGAAGGTGCTGCTTCATAGACTGTAGCTCCTCCAGCTTTTTTTGAACCATGATCTTTTCTTGTTCCCGGAATCTTTGAATTTCCTGACGTTCCCACTCCAGTTCCTCAGCAAAACGCTGCTGCTTAATTTTCTCCAGTTCCAAGAGCTCACGCTCCAAGTCGAGCTGCTGCTGTTGTTTATCTTCTTCAGGGACAATTAAAATAGCACTTTCATCTCCCACCACTTCAGGAAACACTTCAGATGCTGTGGTTAAAGTGGGAACTGAGTCTATTGTCTCAGCAGTAAGAGGTTCCACTGTAAGAGTTTGCAAACTGGCATTGATATCAATACCAGTTGCTGCCATGTCTGTTTCAGATGCACCTGTTGTTAGGAAATACGATCGAGGCATTGGCTGGCTCTGGTGCAGGGCGGATAATGAAGTCACTGCGTCAACTGTGTGCACACCTGACAAATCCCTCACTGTGGTGCTGAAAATGGAGCCAGGCTGTGTGGTGATTGCAAATGTGGAGGGAATTGGAGTTGCTACTGAAGAATAGACAACACCATTAGATGACCTCAAAACGCTCCCCACACCATACTGGGATCCTGGAGGTGGAGTCATTCTTGCTGTGGAATATTGTGGGGTACTAATCCCAACTTCTGAAATGACTTGTCGTGTTTCTGGATATGGACCTGTAGTCTTGCTTGAATAATCCATTACCTCACCTGAAATATAGGGTAGAGTTATAGTCCAGTTCCCAGAATGAATGATGCTTTTTGAGTTTGAAAGCCCTCTCAATCTTGACGAACATAACGAATGGGACTGCATGCAAATCCACAGGTTAACCTAATTAGATGCTGAATCAAAGCGCTGTTGAACATGCAGGCACATGCGGGTGACTTTGGGCAGAACAAATTAAAAAATGAAGGAACGAAAGCGCACATGTACTCCGAAATATGTTGCCAAAACATCCAAAGAAAGAGAAAAAGTAACAAAACCGGAAAAGGGACCAGATTTTTCATCCTGAAATGAGATGAGGGACACCATACTGACATTTCAAGGAAAGGTCTGCTGCCACATCATACTGACCTGTAGTAATTCTCCCTGAAGTTAGATCTACTGCTGCATCAGTTCCTCCAGAATAATCAAAAGCATTTTTACTTTTATAGAAAAAATGTCCAGCTTCTGCCAAATTAGTGTCAGACATGGAAGGTTTCATTCCCCCAATCCCTCTATAACCATATGGCCCTGATCGATCGTATTGATAGTGGTCATCCCTATAACCAAAACGATCCTCAGGAAGAGTAGTTGCAGGCTGCTGGGCTGTGCAGCTCCTTCCAAAGGGTAACTTATAAACCATATCACAGCATACAGCTCTTCTTCCTGCAGTCAGATCAACAGGCTTTTCATCATCTTCTATTATTTTGGTCACCACACCTGAAGTGGATTCATCCATTGTAACAACAGTTCTGTGAGACTTTGTTGTACTGAGGTCTACTACTTCTCCGTCAGTGATCCCCTGGGATGTCATGCTATCAGTCCATCCATTTGTGACACCAACAGGAGGCACAGTAACAGGTTTTGTAATAGCTGATGTCACTGGGTGTGCCGGAGGACCTAAGGATAAGTTTATTGGTGCGTCCTCCCTAACTGCAGGGAAGGCCTGGCCACTTAGTATCCTGTATGGGGGCTCAGCATGCTTTGATGTAGTAAGCTGGAGTGGTGCTGTTGTTGCTTGTGCTGCGCCCACTAAGCTTTCTGTGCCCATGGTGTAACCTGAACTAGCTGTACACGTGACAACAGTCACTGTCTCAGTGACCAGGGACATTGGCCGTATTACTGATGGAGTAGCACTGAGATTTATAATGGACGGCTGGACAGCACTAATCTGTCTGCCATAAATGTCACTTGCAGTGGTCTGCCTTTTCATATCCATGGTGGAAGCCGAAAGATCCATACACTTTTCAGTTGCTTTAACTTCTACTTTTGGTACTGTACGCAAATCAATGACATCCCCAACAAGCTGCACCTTTCCGTTTTCCTTATGCTGACGCTTCTCTAAATGTAGGTTATCTAGAGCAAGAGGCTCTGGAGGAATTGAGATCGAGACACTGCTGAGCCCAACACCAGGGATTGCACTTCTGGCTGCTGAGACCTCAGCCTTAGAAACTTCAGTTGTAAAAAACTGTGTCACTGAGGTTGGGGCTGCCTGAAATGAAGATAGTGTTGTGACAGGGAGAGCAGAAAATGTCTCCAGAGCTCCAGAGATGTACAAGCTCTGTTCTGAAGAACTTGGCATTCCTGCAGTTGTTAAAGGAGAAACTATAGAAAACACTGGATCGATGGAAATCAGGTCTTTGGGGGGTGATCCCAGGGGCCAACTGGTAATTGCTTGACTAGCTGAAGAATCTGTTGGAGTCCCAGGTTCAGATGGCAATGTGATAACCACGTAGGTTTCCATGAGGGATTTGGAAAATCTTGGGGAGGACTTGTTAGAGTGAGGGGAAAGTGGGGAAGTAGGGGAAGGTAATTTATAATCTGCTGAAGTCACTAAATTTAGTGTCATATTTGAAGTTAAAGATAGACCTGTCGGTTTGGGGTGTGTATCTGCTGATTTTTGTGGAGTTACTGGAAGCTGAGGAACTGCTGGTTTAGGGGCAATTGGAGGTTTGCTTGGCTCAGGTCTGTGTGTAAATACAAGTCCAGATGGGATGGAAGATGGTTTAGGAGGAACAGGAGGAGGTGCAGTGGTACATATTTTTGTTACAGGTAACCCACTACTTCTTGGAATAGCTGTGGCCTCTACTGTAGTAACAGCGTCAACTAGAGGTGTGGCTGTAGGAGTTAGAGTCACTGGAGCTGTAACTGTTAACTTTTTTTTAGGATGAACAGGTGGTTTAGGTGAGGTTGGTGGAGGAAGAGGTGGAGGAGGAGGAGGAGGAGGTGGAGGGGGAGGAGGGGGAGGGGGAGGGGGAGGTGGGGGAGGAGGTTGGGCTGATGCATCCAAAGAAGAACTTCTAAAGAATGGACGAGTTTTAGTTGGTAGAGGGGTAACAGAAGGACGGCCAGATGGTAACTGAGATGCAGGTTTTGCTTGATCAAAGACCCGTCCAGACAGAAAGCATGTTGCTGGAACCTGCTCCTCCATGGCAATAGCAGAGGAAGGAAGGTGATCAAACACAATTTCAGATAAGCCCGTTTTTGTTAGTTCAACCTCAGACTTTTCCCTTTTATCTCTGTAAGCTTCCAAAACCTCAAGAATAATTCCATTCCCTGTGTCCCTCTTGGCTTTCTTCATTGGGTCTTTTTCAGATGGAGATGAGTCAGTGGCAATAGTGTCGGCAATGAGCCCCTCGGGTTTAGCTCCTACAGATTCCATGCTAGGAGGTTCCATATCAGATAAGGAAATCACAATATGTTCAGCACTGGTTCTTCCATCTGGTACAGCAGTCCGATCAAAAGAGATACTTATTTCTTCTGGATAGTCTATAACACTGCCTGGAAAATACGTTGATGAAGAAATCTCCTCAGAATCTTCAAACTTAGTTACTATGTCCACTGGCTCCGTATAAACTGTGGTTATGCTATCCAAGGTAGTAACGGGTGAGGAGCTATCTGTGGTACAAACTGAAGAAACAGATGACGTGAGAGAGGGTGTGTCAGAGGGTGGGACAGATGTAGCACTTTCTGAAGGCTCAGAGTAGGTCAAAATCAGTGACTCGTGGGCAATTATTTCTTGAATTTCCCTCGTATAATCAGTTACATATTCATCCTCAATTTCTTCTGTTGAAAAATGTTGGGTTATTTTGACATCGGGGATAGAGAGCGTTGTACTGCTGGTCGAATCTGTAAGAGATGCTCCTGAGAGAACACTCGATGTCAAAGATGCATCAGGCACCCTGTCAAATTCCACGGTAGACTCTGTCATATCAAGCCCAATGGGGGGCTGGGTTGGACTGGATCCAGGTGTTAACTGCATCTGCTGCTTCTTCATGAGTTCTTCATAGGCAGCATCGGCATCTAATAATTTTTTTTCTTCACTGGTAGAAGTTACCATACTACCCAGATCCACTATCTCATGGCTTTCAGGGATGATATAAGAGCTTGAAACGATGTCTTCTTGAGGCACAACAGAATGTAAGCTTTCTAACTCATAAAACTCTTTCTGGAGGTCTGTTATTTTTTGCATAGGATCTTCATAAACCTGTTCTGGAATTCTTATTTTTTGCTCTTTCCCTCTCTGCTGCATAAAACCATTTTCATCTTCTTGCCTTGTTAGCAGACTGCCATCTACTGAACCATTGTATGTGTCCTCTACTAGAGATTCATAAATATAATCCTCTATTAACATCCCACCATACAAAGGCTCTTTTTCAAACATTTCATCTCGTTCAGTTGCAGCTGGAAAAGCTTTATATTTGTGGGTTTTATGAATCATTTCTTCATACATCTCCTCAGCACTTTTTAATGCCTTTTGGCCACCTTCTTTCTGCACAATAGACTGCTCATCTGTTGGTGAGTACAAAGACACAGCTGTGGGCAATTTATAAACTTTTTGCACTTCTATTATTTTTTCTGGGCTTATTTCAAAACCTTCTGGGTCTGACTCTATGCTAGGTGAGTATTCAGAACAAGAAGATCGATGGAGCTCCTCCATTTCTGCAGCCTGACGTAATTCTTCCGTTGGAGATGCATCTTCAATGGGAGAGAGATTACTTGGTGGTGTCTTTGGTCTTTCCCTCCTTCTCTGAGCTCGAAGTTCATCTTTGTCTTTCTTTGATTTCTTACTAGAAGTCTTTCTTTGTTGCTGCTCCAATTCCCGCTGCTTCTCTTGCTCCTTTAATAATTCTTCTTCCTCTCTCAATTCTTCTTCCTCTGAAGAATCTTCAATAGTAGGTAAGAGAGGACCATGTGACCTGTGTCGAGCTTTACGTTGCTGCTTGCTCTCTCCTTTTTTGTGACTCGGGCTACTGTCACTGTCCTCATCAAGTGATGACACTGATGTAGGGGATGTGCCAGGAGTGAAGCTGGAAGCATGAAGACTAGAAGATCCTTCCCCCCTTGACCTATCTTCTGGAGAGTCTGTCAGGCTTTCCATTTCTAATTCTGGCTCCTCATCAAAATATAGAGCTGTTTTTTTCTGTGAGGACTCTGCAGAATATTTATCTGCTATCGTGCTGTTGAGTTCAATTGTTTTGAATCGACGTAGCCCCCCTCCTCCAGCAATTATAAGTTCTTCACTCTCCTGACTTTTAGTCTCTCTGTACTTAAGCTCAGGACTTTCATCAAATGTCTCATCATCTTCGTCATGCCACGAATGGCGTCTCCCTGCATCATCATCAAAGCTTGCACTGCTTTTCCGAGTTAGTCGCCTGTGTTTCCCTGCTGTCGCTTTCCCTTTCCCTTTTGTTTCTTCCTTCTTCTGGCTCTCAATACTACTACTAATCTCTTTGAGCTGGCTCCTAATGAACTCATCATCTTCAGAACCTGAAGCATCTTCATCAGCACTCATTTCTATGATTTGTTTTCGAATAAAGTCCTCCTCTTCACCGGATCCTTGACTATCTTCTTGTTTATACTCATCACTGCTTGATGAACCGACACTAGTTCTCCGTTTTCTTTGTGGAACAGGTGAGTTCTCACTTTCACTACTGTCTTCAACTGAATCATAAGGCTGTCTTCTGGTAGCCGTGTCATCAACAAACTCAGACCTTTCCTCATGGTCCTTTCTGGAAGGAACATCTTGTTGGCTATCTTTTTTTAAAGGGTCCTTTTCTTCTTGACTCTTTGTGAGCTCCTCTTCTGCAATTGTAGTTTCTAGGGTTTCAGATAAACTCTGAGTTTTCGGTTGGTCCTTGGGCGGTTCAGAAGAGACCTCATGAGGCTGGGTTTTCTTTTCTGCCTTTTCTTCAACAAGTGTACTTGCCTGAGCTTCCAAAATGGATAGGACAGTACTTTCTAACTTAGCCAAATCTGAGGGGCTGGAAGGGCTGCTTTCTTGTGAAAAAGAGTCCTTTTTGAGTCCCTTGAGCAAATCTTTTTCATCACTTGGAATAAGACTTGGAATTTCACCAAGTGAACTTGATATCCCATCAGAAGAATATCCTGTGTCACTCAGACCTTGTGGGCTTTTTGGTTGTTGAGAACTTGAGGTGTCTGATTTGTCATCTTCCTTTTCCTAGCAGGGAGGAAAAGATACAGGAAAACTTAACGTGATTCAACTAGTAACATGGCCTCTCTATTACTCCCAAATAATTACTTTGAACTGAGGAATAATTATAGGATTTTTTAACTATATGCTAGTAATTTTTTTTTTAATCTTTGGATATAAAAAAGTGAAAGTAGTTGATACATATTGACTAAGGTTAGTTTTCATTTAACCTAAGTTTAATTAAATGTCAATTCTCAATGACATTTGATTTTTTCCCATTAATCCTCTTTTTACATTTCAATTCCATTTTCTTTCAAACACATCATTATCTTTCTCAGTACATTTATTTTGGGAAAATGCTACAAATTATCAAAGAAAAAAATTAATGTTTTCATTAATATAATCAATACCTTTGAATCATGAGGACAGGCAAAGAAAGAAAAAATCAGAGGATGGACTTTGTACCTGGCTCCAAGTTGTAAGAGATGTTGGAAAATTTACTTAACAAAAATAGGCAGGTAATATGACCATAATGCTATCTGTCTCAACTACCACAAAAGATATTTGAGAGAGAGAGATTCAAATAAGACACTACTGTCTTTATGCATCAAAAACTAATGATGTAATATA
The DNA here is from genome assembly GCF_037043125.1 of Eumetopias jubatus. Taxonomy (NCBI): domain Eukaryota; kingdom Metazoa; phylum Chordata; class Mammalia; order Carnivora; family Otariidae; genus Eumetopias; species Eumetopias jubatus. The sequence continues at coordinate 28,815,210 of NW_028274820.1, forward strand.
TGGTGATAAACATAACAATAAAAAAATTTTAAAAAAAAGACACTACTGTCTTTTAAAGACACTTTAAAAGATGCTAAGACACTATATTTACTTGGTATTGTTGTTAATATTATTATTCTATATCACTTGAAGTGAATGTTTAGAGACTTTGAAAAAGTTTGCAATAATTATTAATAATTAAAAATATTTAATAACTTTGAAAAAGTTATGCAATAATTAGCCTGACTCGTGGCTTTAGCTAGAGGGACATATTCAGCTATTTTATTTGTAGTATTATTAATCTCATTTATACTCAGCATCATACCTCAAAGATATTTAATAAATACCACTTATAAATGTCTTCTGATTTTGAAAATACTTGGACTTTTAGCTTTACACTATGTCAAAATCTGGTCCTTTCAACCAGTCCAATAACTAACTTTTGTAAATGGAACCATGGGCTTTCCAGGGAGCTGGACACTAAGTAGACAGATCACAGCCTTGACCTGCTGCTTTCCTTAGGCTCCAATGAGGCCATGCCAGCAGTTTGGTTCAAGAATCAGAGTGGCCTTAAATGAAAATAATAAACATACAGACTTTTTGCCTAAGTCCAAATTCAAAATACCTATAAGCAAAATGAAACTCAACGAATCTAATTGGTTTCCATGCTTCAAGTAGAGTGTTAAAATAAGCCCACAGGCCTATGGAAAGAAGAGGTCAGAAAACAAGCTGCAGGAGGACATGCTCTGTATGACTCTGGCCTCTGAGGCCACCTCAATTCCACTAAGTCTGTATCTTGAACTAACCACCTCAATATCTTCAGTGGGTGTGTAAGCATGGGCTCCTCCAACCACCTGTAGCCCAAATGATCAGACAGAGGTCAGGCTGAACAACAAAAAACAAACATGCAAAAACCTTTCTTCCTTCTTTCTCTCCTTTCCTTCCTTCCCTTCTCTACCTTCCTCTCCTTCTCCTCCTCCTTCTGCCTTTCCTTCTTTTCTTAACTATAGAGTTCTCAAATATAGAAGTTCTTGGTTTGATATTCATTTTACATTCATGTTCATCTCACTACCTGTTGTTACTAGGTATGGTTAGAGATGTATCTTGAACACATTACCCGGTAAAATGCTTTGGCCAAATTTACATGACACAGCTCAAATTCAAAAAGACAGTGATATATTATTCATGACTTTAGTGCAAAAAACCAGTATATATTCTTTAGTTTATCATGAATTAACTTCCTTGGGTAATTTCAGATGTCTCCCCAGGAAAAAGTTACTTATCAGCAGTTGTAAGACCTTAGTAGTAGGGCTGATGAGCACCCAACTAATTTTGGTTCCTTTGTCTTAAGAGCTGCACGTTAAAGAGCTAAGCACATGTGAAGCAGACTTCTAATAAAATCTTTCCAGATGGTCTCAGTGGAGGGATGTTTCTATCTCCTCACATCCCACACAATGATGAGCACAGTTTTTTTGACTCCAATATGCTTTCTATGTCTTTCCTTATCTGCCTTCTCATCCTTCACTAAATCACAGTAAATACCATAACCAGAGGGGTGGGGGACCTAAGCTCCTTGTGAAAAAAAAAAAAAATTAAAAAAAATTTCATAATCAAATTGTGATAGTGTCATCTGTATTCTTTATTTTCTGTCTGCATATGTTATAAAACAGAACAATGTAATAAATTATCCATATACGAAGGAAATGTAACCATTGTTGTATGTAACAATTGAGTATAAAAAAAGAGAAATTATAGTTTTATACAATGAATTCTACATTCTACATCTTACAACAATAAGATTAAGACCAGACACATAACGTAACAAAGGAAACGAAGATACATTAGACAGAAGACTAACACACATAAATACCAAAATACCTATCCTACAACCCCCTTCTGTGGCCTTTCTCCATGTGTTTCATGTTTTCTTTCTTTCCTCAGTACCATGTTCTACCCACTTCTCCCTCCTGTCCCTTTCCTGGTCTCTTTCCTCCACAATTCTCAGAGGATTCAGTCATTATTTACGATGATGATGCTGTGATGATTTTTCCCTCTAAATGACTCTTCCTCTTCATATTATGATGTGGCAAAAGGCTGCAAACATTTTGCTCTATAGGTTTGTGGGTCTAAGATAAAATGTTTGGAGTGGTTAATAAGAAAATCAAGTTAGGTGACCTAGGGGCATTTATCTGAACTGTTCACAAGAAACAGCTGGTCATGGATTTATTGTGCCATGGTAAATTGAAAAAAAATTCATAATGTCAACTCTTCTCACACTAACTAGCACTGGAATACAGTCTTCTGAGAGAGGCGAGTGACCTTCTGCTCCTTCATTACACTGTTAGCTGTTCACCACCTGATCATACACCAATGAAGCTGTTTGCCTCTTTAAGGCTCCTACATGTTCATCTTTTTACCTGCTGCTGCTAAAATCAAAAGAAGAAAAAAAGTTGTTCTTCATATACGGAGATGGACATAGTGAGACACTCATCTGTCCAAGCATTTATCCCTCCTGTGGCTGTCTACTTTCCTTTGGGAGGTATGTGAGTGGGATTTGTACCCACACAAGTTAACTGGGCTATATAGATTAACACTGCAAACCCTTGTTTAATGGAATTTTTTTTTTTATCAAGAGAATAATTTGATCAAATAAGATTAAATGGAACTGAGAAGATCATGAAACACAGTGTATAAGTTGGGTTTGGTTTTCTCCAGTTATTTGTCAAATGGCTGTCTGGAGTACTGTAATTCTAGAGGAATATGATCAAAGGATTTATGAGAGGGAGGCATAATTTGGCTTATTTTCTTCCAAATTTCTAAGTACCTAGGACTAAAAGATTGGGAGTTTTCTCCTAGTTTCTTCAAAAATGTATGGTTGTAAAAAAAAAAAAGTATGGTTGTATACTTATTTTTGAGAAGAACATTAAACTACTTGTGGTAATATATTAAGATTTAATGAAATGAATAGATTCAGTTATTTCTAAATTACATGTATATTACATATAACACACACATACATGTATGTGTATAAATATAACTGAATTTTCTTATGTATACATTATTTTCATTTGAATAGGTAATTGGAAATTGAAACCAATTATCTATTTCATTTTTTACATGTAATACAATCTAGAAGGACCTCTGAAATGATTACTTAAGAAGAAAATTCCAGGCATCTACTTTTTACATGAGAATTCTGTTTGTCATCTTAGATGGAGGCAGTGAGTGGAAACAAACATAATCTAAGCAAACCTTTTTTTTTAATAGCAATGTCATTCTTCAGTTACCCTGAAGAACACATTTTCTGTGCATTTTTCTAAGTACATTTAGCATTAGATCCTACTGCACTTTTATTGTTACTGTTATTGCACTTTTCCCGTGTATACATGGGAAATTATAGTACATGAGCCTTTCTAGTCTGTGTATATGAAACAATTACTCAATTTCCAGGGGCTAAGATTCATATATATATGTGTATATATATATATATATATATATATATTTGTACTTACTAACCAAAAGCAGAGACTGGAGAATTCCTTTTCCTTCTAATATTTCACTGCCATTTACTGACCTGGAGACCAGTCAGAGAGAGGCGGTGATGAACTTGACCCATGTGAAACTCTTCTGATAGTGTCATACCTTGAAGCCTTCTCTAGTGATGGAAAATATATTAAGACACACCTGTACCGCCAAACTCAGTTCATCCCCTTTCACAAATGCTGAGATGTTTATCCTTCCATATTGAAGGTAAATGGAAGTTTTTTGAATATTACTGGGGTTAAGAACCAAATTGTTGGCTAAATTTAAGATTGTACAAATAAAGGATGCAATATTGCTTAATCTTCCCAAGCCATTTATTTCAATGGGCCAAAGTAAAACAACAAATGAATGATCTTCAATCATTTATACAATGGTAGGGTCAAAATGGATTGCTAGTCTGACTGTTCCAAACACTCTAAAGATTAAGTCCATAACGTTCAGTGTGACTGGAGAGAAAAACCAAATATTCTCACCTACATGGGAATCCTTTTCACTACAGAAAATCTCATTATTTTTCATCCTGATTATGCTGCCATTACATACAATGACTTATATGTAACTTGAATTTTAACCCCTTGGTCATTTTAGGCAGAAATAAAAGTTTATGCTAAAGATGTTCAAATTTTGGTTTCTATCAGGAGAGCTATAATGTTTCAATGTAATATATCAAATGTAGACAAGCAGTATTCTGTTTAAGTATATAGATAAAAAGAGAGAACTCTGTAGCAACATGAAATTTTAAAATAGTAAACAAAAAAATAAAGAAGAATGTACCTTTCAAATTATTTGTTATATTTTAGGATATATTTTAATCCCATTTGACAAGCACATTTTGGTAGAGAGGAATAAATGGAGAGACAAAAAGATATGGCAACAAAGAAATGTAAACAATATACCATGAAAATATGAATGACACAAATGACAAATGCATAAATAAAATAATATAAATATATAACAAAGTAAAATAGTACATAAAGTGCTTGGGATATACCAGGAGCTGCTAAAGGGAAGAATAATTATAATGTAAAGTCAGTATGGTACAAGTGTCATAAAAAGAATTACGTGTAGTGTTGAAAAGCCACTCTTTTATAATCAGAACTGGACTATAATCTTGGCTTAGCCATATGATCCTGAGCACAGAAATTTAGTTTTCCTCAATTTAAAGAAGATACAATATTTACCTCATGCATTGTTACGTGGATGAAACGATCGAGAAATACCTAACATAGTGCTGAGAATATTCTAAGAGATAAATTAAGAATATTTAAAAATTTAAGACTAGTCAATACAGGGAGCTCAGCAGCAGAAGTGACAGCTACTGGGGAGAAAAGTGGCCCAGAGGTCCAGGTGAGAGTTTCCCAATCCGGCTGACAGAAGCGAGAGCAACAGTGCACAGAGACCTGAGTGCAGGTGTACAGGGAGAAAGGACCATCTACCTCCAGGAATTACACAAAGGCATATTTGGCTGGCTTTCCAGAGCTCACTTGTGGGAAGTATTAGGGGCTGCTTGCAAGGTATATTGGAGCCATATTCCACAGGGCTGAGAAAGCCAAACTAAGTTATTTAGACAGGAGTCTTGGCCGTGGGGTGCAAAAGCCTGGGCAAGTTTGCAAAATGATCTAATGGGCCGTAAGAAGTACATGTTAAGATCTTTACTGTATTTTTTAATCCAAAATTACATGTTCCTAATATTTAATGAACGGATTGATGCTAATGTTCTTTTACTTCTTACGTGAGTTGGTTGCTGTTCTGTGAGGAATCCTGAGAGAAAACTGGGAGTTACACTCTAAGGAGAAGTTATAGTGAGGTAGTCACTTTATTCATCCACCTTTATACTGAGGTTTCTTATTCAGTTAGGCAGCTCTCTGGCTTTTATTACCTACTAGCAATTACACCAGTTTTCCTGTAACAGGTAAGTGGTAGACAAAAGATTCTTGCAAAAAAAAAATCACGTCATAAAGATAATAATGTAAGAAATACACAAACACATGACAAACACATTACTAAAGAAGCTGACACTAATCATATCATTACAAGCTTTTCATCAGCAACATTACAAGATAAAGGCAATGGTGACCAAATTAAACCAGATCTGACAGCTGGCCAAAAACGTCTACCATTATCAGGAAACCTATTTGACATCTGAATTGATGTCCAGTATTGCCAATAGCAAACCCTGCCTAAACACAACATGCTTTAGCACCACAGCAAGTGATATTATGACACTGTCACAAACTTCTAAAATTTTCTACAAATAAATATTCCAGTACTTTACCAACTTTCAATAAAATGAATAATAAACACTTAGAACCTTCTTTTGATTTTTCTTATTTAATGATAAAAGACAAAAAAAGTCACACATCATTTGGAGAAACTTGATTTAACCACCATGGAAAAATGGATGAACTAATATGTACAAAATGATACGGGGACAAATCAAACTCTGTTTCTTTGTCAGCAAATATTATTGGAAAGAGTAAATAAATAACTGGAAGGTTTGGGAGAAATTATAACAAAAGTGAGTAGCAAAAGTTTTGGTAATAACAGAATCAAAGTGTAGATATTTCTAATATGTTCAGTTTATAATACTCACTATTTCTGTTTCAGTAATACTTAAAGGACTTCCCACGAAGGAAAAATGTACCAATGAATGAAGTAAGCCTCAATACTGAATTTGTTTAAGGTCTACATATTTTTTAAATGAAAAATCTGTAATTAGCTACTGAAGAGTTGGCTTTTTTGATTGGAATTATTCTTTTAAAAAGGGTAAGATTACAGAGATGGCAGTACCTGTGAAGTTCATTTACTACATCTGTGACAAGTAGATCAGAATTGGACAGAGTGACTCAGGATTTTACAGATGTGGTGTATGTTGTATAGAGATGAGACCTTTATATTTTGAAAAAAATCCTTAATATTTTGTATTGAGATAGAGAATAACTATGAATTTAACTACAGAGGTTTACTGATTATGTAATGCGAAATTAATTTAAAAAGTTGTAGAATCTGAAGATTTAATTCTTTTTTGACGGAAGTCGAAGAATGCCAAATTGTTCAACTTTTTGGTGATGACAAGTGGTTACTAGATGGTATAAAGTAAATGGGATGATGGGGGGAGAAAAGGTAGATGGGAGGAAGTAAACCCTGGTTATCAGCAATATGCAACTTATTAAGTATTTAGAAAAAAAACCCATAAAAATATAAAAATAAAAAAACTCAAACAAAATAAAAATTAATTCTCTTTAAGAGAATTATCATGTGAAAACAGCCCTCTGAAACAGAAATTTGGAAATCATGTGATTATGCTATATAAAATGACACATGTCATTTTTAAAAGCTGTCATACCTGCTCCTTTAACAAATTTTAAAGAGAATATTTTAATCTGTTTCATATATATACATGTATATATATTTTAATTTCCTCATTTTCTGACAGATAGCAAGAACAAATTCTTGGTATCAGGGAAGATTAACATTTGTTTGTGGAATTTTCACTATTAAAAAATTTATTTTCAATTTCAAACTAGGAGAACGGGTAGCAAGATTTGGCAAGTACAAACTCTGATCCAGCCCTTCTAATTCTGATATATCCTTGTGGGTTATCTTTCTTGTTATGGATGGTCATTAAAACTAAACATCAAAATACCAAAATAAGCTTAACTTAGAAGCTGAAATTCAAATAACACTATTGTAAAATTTCCGACCAAGATTTTCAAAAATATTGAAGCACAATCAATGCTCTCTCTAAAATACTATTATTAATCATATTTTAATGTGATCAAATCTATATTAAATAAAATAATAATTTTAGTTTATTTCACTGATTTACTTTGTTTTTGTGAATGTTTTATATTGTTAATAATATATTAGTACATCAGTGTTTACATTTAATTCAGAAATAAGTATATACATATCGAGGTTGTAAAATAAAAGAAAAAGTAGTGATAAAAAGACATGATAAAAAGAAAGTGATAAACAATAAAAAAATTAAAAAAAGTGATAAAGGTGTAAAATAAAATTAAAAGTACATTGACAAAATATTCAGATATTTCTTGTTTAGATTCTTTAACAAGCAATGGAGAATTATTAGAAGTATCTGAGTGATAGAGTTAAATTATGTGAACTTTGGAAAATAATTCTGTTAACTCTAGGAAACAAACTGAGGTCACTGGAGGGCAGGGGGGTGGGGGGATGGGGAAATTGGGGAATGGGGATTAAGGAAGGCACATGATGATGGGATGAACACTGGGTGTTATACACAACTGATGAATTACTGAACACTACATATGAAACTAATGATGTACTAGATGTTGGCTACTTCAATTTAAATAAATAAATTAAAAAAGGAATATTCCTTTGTAATAAAAATGTTACTTTTGTTAAAAATTGAAAAAATAAAATGAGTATTTGTCTTCTGTTGATTGGGGTCACTGTAATACAATAAAACTGCCACACGTAAGTAAACAAACAAACAAAAAAGATCAGACAACCATATATATGGACGGAGGGAGAAAGAGCAGGGAGCAGGCGCAGTGACGTTATTAGATTGCTCAAATCATCAGTGAGAGGTCATGAAGGCCATCATTAGGAGGGCCCTCAGGAATAGGAGTCAACAGACAGGAATGTGAGAAATTGGATGCAGAGAATAAAGCGTGGCTGGTAAGAAGAAACCAGAGATTACTCAGAAGGGTAGTGACTGGGAGACTAGAGACAGATGAATGGTATTGCCATTACCAGAGACAAGAGTCAGAGGCAGAAACTGCTTCTATAGAGGAGATAAGATTCCAACAATTGAATTCCAGTTTACAGCGAGGCTTTGAAGACCCCGTACTGGGTATCTGAAAACACATATCTGATACTCAAAAGAGGGCCAGAGGTGCACAGGTAGATTGAAGAATTGCTCATGTGGCTCCCCTAAGAACAAAGAAGACAAAACTCAAAACAAAACCAAAACCAAAGCAAAACACAAAGAAAAACTCATCACATAGAGATTAGGAAAGAAAGCAATACACGGAGTCAAAGTAGAACTCATAAAGCATGATCAGAAAGACAAAAAGAGAACAAAAAGGGAAGGGTCATGAAAGCCAAGGACAGCTTCACAAACAAAGAAATGGTCATAGGCATCAGGTTCTGCAAAGTGGTTAGCTAGGAGAAGCAATCGGTGGTGGTGAAGTTACCAGATCCAGCCATTAGAATGAAGAATATACCGGCACCTGCTCTGACTCTGATATACTCATTTACATAATGAAGGAAGACCAGAATTTACTTAATGACTGATGAATCATGTATCAAAGATGGGTTAGTAACCACGTGTTAAAACTGTAAACACCAAAAAAATGGACTACAGATTCTAATTAGAGTTCTAACATTAACTTTTAATATTAATAAATCATTTCTTTTTCCTTCGAGTCATTGCTATTATCTGTGAATTAAAATTATTCAACCAGATATGAAGTAAGATCTTGTGTAGCTCTAAAACAATCAGAGTTCTTCTAAAAATGACATTATCTCTTGTGCAGATAGAGGTTAAGATGGATACACTTAAAAGTTGCCACTAAAGAAAGAGAATATATATTATTCCAAATTATGCTTAGATTATAAATAATCCTTCAATATTAAACATATTAAACAAACCCCAAATAGAGTGCATTATATTAAAATCATGTTAAATACTAAAATTAACTTCTGTAAAAATGACTTTTGTCCTGAATTTCAGCCACCCCCTTTTTTTTTTTTTTGCAATCACAATCATTTTATGGCTGATGGCACCTTAAAAGGCTTTTAAGCAAAAAGAAATTTGTTGACTTGCTTAACCAAGTAACTAAGTGAACAGAAACTTAAATAAAGACACATATTATTTTATATTAAAGGTGGGTGCTGATTTTATGTTCACAGTGGAGAGAAGAAGAAACTTAACCTGTAAGAAACTCTTCTAATCATCCTACAGAATTTCGGTAAATTATCCAATATGCATAAAAGCTAGGAAAACAAATTTGATATCTCTGCCTTAAGTTAGACCAAGCGGCGAGAAAGCCAAAGTTGTTCATTTCAGCAATTGTTAGACTTTTCTGAAAGTGCCTTTAACTGAAGGCTTGCACTTACATAATTACCACTAAGCACTCTGTGTACTTAGGTAAAAATTAGCAAATTTCATATACAGAAGACTATGCGAAGACAGGAAAACATAACTTACTGTTTTTTCTCTCCCAGGTTCAGGCTTTGCTGTGCGTGCTGCTTGCTGCTGTCCTTTCATGTTTTGAGTCGCCTCATCATCTTCCTTGGGCAAACTTGGAGGCAGGCCAGAGGGTTCATCCTCCATCTTGGTCTGTGGTTGCTTATCCTGTACCACCTGTGGAGCCACTCTGCCTTCCGGCTTTTCTTCAGTGGTTGGTACTTGAGTTTTAAGTAAGTCTTGTTTCTGTTCCTCCTCTAGAGCTGATGGTTTTGTTGCTGGAGGTAACTTTTTGTCTTCAGGGGCTGGCTTTTTGTCTTCAGAAGTTGGTTTTTTTTCTTCAAGAGGTGGCTTTTTTTCTTCTGGGAGAGGCTTTTTGTCTTCAGGGGCTGGCTTTTTTTCTTGAGGGGCTGAAGTTTTGTCTTCCTCTAGTTGAGTCTCCTGTTTGTGATCTGTGGTCACCTTTGGGACAATCTTTTCAACTGATGGTATTTCTTTCACTTTTCCTGGGATGACTTGCTCAGCTTCTGTTTTTACTTCTTGTTCCTTCTTTTTCATTTTTACTTGGGTAGGCATTTCTGTTTTCTGAGATGGTTGTTCTGGAGGGACAGGCATAGGAGAGGCTTTGGGTCCTGAAGGTGTAGGTGGCATTTTGCCCATATCTCCAAGCTGTCCTGATATTGCTCTCTGAGTCTGGCAATTTAAACAAAGCCATTCTTGAATCTGCAAAGAAAATAGCAATGAGCAGATTAACTATATTATAATGCATCTGTTTTGGTGAATCTGTTTTGGTGCATATACTAAGATTAACATCTGGTGACTTCAAGTTGCTTTTTAGTTTTCCAAATCAATGAAATAGTGACTTCTAAGGAAGGCTGCAAAAAGACTCTTTATAATCTAAAAATATGAGGAATCCCTAGAGATTGGCAATTCACTCACCTCACCATGAGGAAGGAAAAAAATGTAGCATTAAAGATGGAGCCAAGGAAATATTCATTTTTTTGGTGAAGAATCTGCATTTGTTCCAAACAGAATATTTTTGAGTTTGGTGGCTTCAAAACTGGTATTTCATATAGTTACACAAAACTATTAAATTTTATGGTCATTTTCTATTAACTACAATTAACCAAAAGTTCTTTTAGGATTTAGCATATCATCTTTTATCTCTTGATGTGGGTCAAACGTAGTTCTATTTACCAGAGTATTGTGCATAATTCTCTATCTGCTTTAGGACTGATAAATAATTTCACTCTTAATAATATTCACATTTCTCATGCAATTGAGCAAGAAACAATCACTGGCTCAAATTGTTTGGTATCTTTCCCCTAGAGTTTTTTGAATCACTGACTAGAACAGTTCCTTATATTTCTGCTCCTCACTGTAATCCATGGGCCACTTGCACCAATCGACTGAGGGGGATCATAGGATATGCAAATTCCTAGGAATTCCTAAAACTGTTTTAGCAGGATCCTGGGGAAGGAGAAGGAGTAAATAAACTGGTTAATTCTTGGTTGATTCTTTTGCAAGCTAAATTCTGAAAACCCCCCTCTCATAACACATACACATGATGGCATGGGAGATTGATTATGTTAGAATAATAATATTGCAGAATTCTTCCCTTATTGATATATGCTGTGCTTTTTCTTACCTTATAAACATTATAATGTAAGAACTAAAGATTATACATGTAGCTCCTAATCGTTACATTTAATAAATACCTATTCTGTAAAGTCCAAGGTTGGGGAGTCATACAAATAGTATTGCATTCATATGTTGCACTGTTTTCTGAGTTCAATTTCAAACTGCTTTTCATACTGCATCACTCTTTCTAGTTACATGACTTAAAATCACTTATTGTTCTAGAATATTATTAGGGATCTAAGTTTCATCTCTTATTTCAGCTTCTAATTTCTTTAGAGATATAAAAAATGTTGCTTAATAATAATGACTGAGGAGCGCCTGGGTACTTCAGCAAATTAAGTGTCTGCCTTCGGCTCAGGTCATGACCCTGGAGTCCTGGGATTGAGCCCCACGTTGGGGTCCCTGCTAAGCGGGGAGCCTACTCATCCCTCTCTCTCTGCCCCTCCCCCCCAACTCGTACTCTTTCTCTCATTCTCTCTCAAATAAATAAAATCTTAAAAAAAAAATGACTGTTTTGCAATCTGTAAGCCATTATAAATTCTTATTTACTTATCTAAAGAGTAAAGACAAAGTCCATTATTTAATTTGTGTCAATTGTTGTCTATAAAACATCAGTATGCGTTACGGGTTCATTTGCTTTTTGTGTGTACAATTATCCAATACCAATTCTCTTCTTAATTCAGGTTTCGGCAACTCTAAAGTATTGAATGGTGGCTTCTTTACACCAGAACTTTATAGAAAAATCTTAGGAAAGAAACTGACTTGATCCCTTACGTCAAATATGAAAAGCTCTCTCCAACCCTGGCACTGAATAGTCCCTGGAGGAGACACTTCCACAAGAAAATCAATTTTCCAAGAAAATCAATCTTTATCCGTGCTGTGGTTTTAAAAATCATTACTCAGTTGAGCCACATCTGAAGATATTTTTATTCAGAACCTGACATCTTTTAAAAACAAACGCGACACAAATACCTGCATCACTGCCGTCTTGTCACATGGATTGTAAAAACCAAATCCAGGTGTGTGTTAAGCATTCCTGGCAGGTCATATCCTAATGTAAAGAAGTTAGGAAGTTTTTCATATACCAGGAACACAGGTATCATTACATTGCAAATTTTTATCAAAATAATAGTGTGATTCTTTTATCTGAGTTTTCGGAACAAATTATTCTTGCAAAGTTATCATCTCTTGCTACTTATAGCATATGATACCACAATGGTAGACAGCTCTCGTTAAAATGCAAATGTGTTGAGATAATAAAGTGACCATTTCAAAGTAATATACTCATTATTTTCACATATTTGAAGGTTAAGGGGATAAAAGGTATCATCTGTTTAACCTATAGTGTCACCTAAAACACTTCATTTTTCCCAATTTGAAGTAACGTCTGACAAACCTACAAGCAGTGATAACTCATGCTAGTATGGTCTGCAAGGCAGAGGGAAGGCAATAATGTCAGTCTAAAAGAAAAAGAATCTTATCCTGAGAGCCTCGCTGGCTAGATCAAACTTGTGTTTGCTTAAGTTTCCACCCGTATGCAGTTAAACCTGGTATTTTTATACTTGGTCTCTCAGCTGCATGAGTGATTTGCATTTGAAATAAGATTATTAAGACAAGCCTAATTCTTTTGACTTTACACTTTGACTAATTGTCACCAAAATTCATTTGGAACCTGATGTTACTATCATGTCAAATAATTATGACAACGTACTTCACTTATGTATCTACTCTGTATATATTTATTCTACCTATATTTATGGAGTACATATACCATTGGGCAAGGAATAAGATATGGGTTAAAATAAATATGCAGTAAAAATATATATATACATATAAGGGAAATGGAAAGGATATAATGTTTTTGTGGGGTTTTTTTTAGGATTTTATTTATTTATTTGACAGAGGGAGACACAGTGAGAGAGGGAACACAAGCAGGGGGAGTGGGAGAGGGAGAAGCAGGCTCTCCGCCCAGCAGGGAGCCCAATGCGGGGTTTGATCCCAGGACCCTGGGACCATGACCTGAGCTGAAGGCAGAAGCTTAACGACTGAGCCACCCAGGTGCCCCAAGGATATAATGGTTTTAATGGGATTGGCTAATGAATCTGTTTAGAACATAAGGAATTAGATAATTTATGATTCCCAAAAGATAATTTTTTCACCAATTAGAAATGCTGAATTGGAAGTCTCATACATGTGTCTCTTCTTTCTGCAGCCCTAGAACCAAAATTAGAATGCCAACAAATTCAGCAAGCAGAGGAAGTTATAATATCAAGAAGGAATTAAAAAAGGGAGAAAAGTATAGTAACACCAAAATTTGTATATTTCTTTAAATATGCAAATTTAAATTTTATTAAGAGAGGGCATACGAAAAGGCAGAGGCTAGGGTAAAATCAAAAGTAGAAATGAGAAAAGCAAAATTGATTGAATTTTAATAATGAGTAAAATGAGTGATAATGAATTTTCAAATGAAAGTTCATTTTGGATAATATAGGTTATCGTCATTATCATATCACCACTAAATACAAACACGATTACTAGAAAAACTGGCTTCACAAGTCACAATTTAGGAAATACTCTACAACACATAAGATGTAAAAAAATCTGTAGTTCACAATTATTTTTTGCATTCTTTACCAAAAATAATCCCAAGGAATTTTGTATCCCTGTATTCAGGGATTTAATTAAGAAGCATTACATTTCTAGGTCCAAAAAAACCATTATCTTCACTCTTTGTTCTTCAACAGCCACACCATTAAATACTCATAATGTTTCTAGTCCAGTAACAATCTGGAGATAACAATAAGCAAGATGCCTAAATTATACAATAATTCAATGCATAAATTATCACTGCCCATATATGATTTTTACCACCTGAAAGGATTTTACCACATATAGCATTAACTCTTTCTGTAAATTGCAAAACACATGACTATTCATAGTTTGCCTTAAGGTTAAACATCAAAAGAGTTACAGCTTTATCTTTGAAAATGAAGAGTGAGACAGGGGTGCCTGGGTGGCTCAATTGGCTGAGTCTTCGACTCTTGCTCTAGGCTCAGGTCACGACCCCATGGTTTGTGAGATCAAGCCCCGAGGGCCACTTCCGCACTCAGCGGGGAGTCTGCTTGAAGATTCTCTCCCTCTGTCCCTCCCCCCAACTTGTTCCCTCTCTCACTCTCTCTAAAGAAATCTTGAAAAAGGACAGTAAGACAATTAGAAAATAAATATATTTTATATATATGATTATGTAATATATACTTACATAAACTAAAGCCATTGCTGTTACATTATTGAGTTTACTACATAGAAAATACATTGAAAAATACAGATGCTTATGGAGGCTTATTTTTAAACATACAAGTCATCATTATGGATGCTTTCAGACCATTTCCATTGGTTTCACTAGGTTCTTAAATTATGTTTTATTTTCAGTAGCCTATAAATATCTCCTGATAGTAAACATAAAAGTTTTTATCTATATTATTATTAAATGTATCAAAAAAATTCAGAAGACTCTGTTAGACCAATCACCTTTTAATCCAGGGCTTTCACATTAATAACCAGGATACCAAATTCATCTCCAAGTAGGGGAAAATTCTGATAAACAGTGTATAAAAAATAACTCCATGTCGATCACAGCATACTACAATGTATTCAATTGTCAGCTGGTGCATGTTAAAGAATGCATTTATTTTAACATCATATCATCAGGGCTTGTTCAAAGCAATGCTTCACAAATCCATTAATCTTAAGAGCAAAGTAGGAAATGAAGGCAATAAAAACCCAGAAGAGGGATGTTGCTGTGCTACTTGGCATTTTTCCATCAATAAGCAATTTGCTTTACATAACATTTCAGCTGTAACTATAGCAACAATACCATTAAGGAAAATCTCCGAACTTCAGGCCTGCCTATTTATTTTTCTAAGTATCATTTCGGAAGCACGATAGTAAGACCTGCAGCAGGTTGAAAGGTGGCCGTTAGACTTAAAATGGTAGAGAATGGATGGCAGCGAAGCCTGCAGGAGCATTCATAGTTGTATCTGAGAAGTCTTCACCACATTTTAGCATGAATTTTTCATTAAAAGACCAACCAGACGAATGTGGAAGCTCAGAGAGTTTCCACCAATAAGAGTATGTAAACAGAGATTACACGCCCCCTACTCAAAATTCTGTAAAGGAAAACCAAGCGATCAATGGAATTGATACTCAAACACCTTGGGGTTTCCAGCCTACTATTAAGTCTTTGAGTCAACAATAAACATTTTACACAGGTTTCTGTTGGTCTGTTTATCTGTTTATAACTCAGAATGTTATTTTTTCAGCTAAAAAATAATTACACTGATGATCTGCTTAGAAATCACTATTTACTTACCAACAGGTCCAAAAATTGGAGGGCAATGTTACCTGCAACCTCTCACTGGTATCAGTCTCACCTATAGTCTTGGATAAAGGTGTTCCATTTATCTGAGGCCCATACACTTTTTTTTTATTTTTAAGATGATGCTTTGAAGATTTTACTTATTTATTTGAGAGAGAAAGAAATAGTGAGAGTGAGCACATGAAGGGGTGGTAGCAGAGGAGGGAGAGGGAGAAGCAGGCTCCCCACTGAGCCAGGAGTCTGTTGTAGGGCTCAATCCCAGGACCCCCGGGATCATGACCCAAGCCAAAGGCAGACGCCCAACCGACTGAGCCACCCAGGTGCCCTGGGCCCATATACTCTTACAATTCAAGTGGACATTCTTAAAATCAGATTTTTTTGTTTAAATTTCTAAATTTATTTCCTTCTGTTATCTCTAAAGGGAAAAGGACTGAATTCACAGTTGGTGCACTCTTTCTTTTCAGATTACACAATCAGTTCCTACGCTATAAAATCAAGATATTAGAAATCTCTGATCATTCATGGGACTGCACTTCACAAGTATATGCAATGAGGTATTTGTGGTATTTCTATCCTTATTCTGTTCCTCCTAAAAATGAATGTGTGTCGGGAGGCGGAACAAGATGGCGGAGGAGTAGGAGACCTGGATTTTGTCTGGTCTCAGGAATTCAGCTGAATAGGGATCAAACCATTCTGAACACCTACGAACTCAACAGGAGACCTAAGACAAGAGTAGCAACAACTCTCTGAACAGAGAAGCGACCACTTACTGGAAGGTAGGACATGCAGAGAAGTGAATCTGAGGCGATATTCGGGAGGATAGACGGCGGGGGAGGGGGCCTCCATTGGCCGCTTCTGGCAAGTGCTAGAGCCGTGGAGCACAAAATCGAACTTTGAGAAGTTGGCTCCGCTGAGGGACGTCGCTCCAGTGGCTAAGCGGGGGGTGGAACCCTCGTGGGACAGTGTGGTCTCAGGACCCTTGGGGTCACAGAAAGACCGGGGGTGCCTGAGTGCGGCAGAGCTCCTAGGTGTCGGAGTGGGGAAGCCAGCTGCAGAGACGGAGCCGAGGCGCGGGCTCTCAACTCGGGGTTGCCATAAACTGTGATCAGTGCCACACAGTTGGGCCACTGCTCCTCCAGCAGGGACCCAACAAGCGGCAGATCCGGGGAAACTCCCCTCCCTCCCCTGGGAGGAGTGGTGCGGGAGCGCACCGCAGGGATCTGCTGGGTTTGGAGACTCCACACGGGGTCGGGAGCCAGAGATAGCAACGCTCGGTCACAGGCCGGGTGAGCACGGAGTGCGGCCGGAGACCGGGGAGACGGGAGTGACTGCTTTTCTCTGGGGGCGCACTGAAGAGTGGGGGCCCGAGTTCTCAGCTCCTCCGGGTGGAGATTGGAAGACCACCATTTTCGCCCTGGTCCTCCAAAGCTGTACCAGAGCTTGCAGGGAACAAAATATCCTGAGAGCAAACCCGAGCACCTTGCTTAGCCCGGACCGACAAGGGCGGGGCAATTCAGCCTCCGGCAAAGACATTTGGGAACCACGGCAACAGGCCCCTCCCCCAGAAGATCGGCACGAACAGCCAGCAAGCCAAGACCAAGTTTACCGATCAAGGAGGACGGGAGAACTCCAGTGCCAGGGGAATACTGCACATAGAATTCATGGCTTTTTTTTTACCATGATTCATTAGTTCATCAAAGTTAATTTTTTTAACTGTTTTTTTTTAAATTTTTTTCCCTTTTTCAATCAACATCTTATCAATCCCTTTTTTAAAAAAAACATTTTTTATCTTTCATTTTTAGTCATATTTTATCCCTTCATAGTAGTTACCCTTATTTTTGGCATACCATATATATAAGTTGTTCTCTCTTTAAAATTTTGAGATACAGTTTCTTCTAACAGATCAAAATATACCCTAAATCACTAGTGTATGGCTTTGTTCTAGTCTCCTGCCTGATCACATTCTCGCCCTTTTTTCTTTTCTTTTTTTTTTAAATCTTCTTTCTTTTTTCAACAACTTATCAATTCCTTTTATAAAATCTTTTATAATTTTCAACTTTACAGTCATCTTCCATCCCTTCATTGTATCAACCCTTATTTTGTACATATATGTCTTTCTTCCTTTAAAATTTTAGGAGGCACTTTCTTCTAACAGACAAAAATATGCCCAAAATCTAGTGTGTGGCACTGATCTATGCACTAGCCTGATCATATTTGATCATATTCTGCTTTTTTTGTATTGTTCTGTTTTTGTTTTTATCTTTTTTTTCTTTTTTTTTTTTCTCTTTTTTCTTTCTTTCCCTTTCTTTTCCCCTGGTTTCAGGTCTTTTCTGATTTGTATAGAGTATATTTGCTGGGGACGTTGTTAACCTGTTAGCATTTTGTTCTCTCATTCATCTATTCTCCTCTGGACAAAATGACAAGACGAAAAAAATCACCTCAGCAAAAAGAACAAGAGGTAGTACCGTCAGCCAGGGACCTACTCAATACAGACATTAGTACGATGTCGGACCTAGAGTTCAGAATCATGACTTTAAAGATACTAGCTGGGCTTGAAAAAAGCGTGGAAGTTATTAGAGAAACCCTTTCTGGAGAAATAAAAGAACTAAAATCTAACCAAGTCGAAATCAAAAAGGCTATTGATGAGGTGCAATCAAAAATGGGGGCACTAACTGCTAGGATAAATGAGGCAGAAGAGAGAATCAGTGATATAGAAGACCAAATGATGGAATATAAAGAGGCTGAGAAAAAGAGAGATAAACAACTACAGGATCACGAGGGCAGAATTCGAGAGATAAGCGATATGATAAGATGAAACATTAGAATAATTGGGATCCCAGAAGAAGAAGAGAGAGAGGGGCAGAAGGTATATTGGAGTAAATAATAGCAGAGAACTTCCCTAATGTGAGGAAGGAAACAGGCATCAAAATCCAGGAGGCACAGAGAACCCCTCTCAAAATCAATAATAATAGGTCAACACCCTGACATTTAATAGTAAAACTTACGAGTCTCAGAGACAAAGAGAAAATCCTGAAAGCAGCTCGGGAGAAGAGATATGTAACCTACAATGGTAGAAATATTAGATTGGCAACAGACCTATCCACAGAGACCTGGCAGGCCAGAAAGGACTGGCAAGATATCTTCAGAGCACTAAACGAGAAAAATATGCAGCCAAGAATACTATATCCAGCTGGGCTGTCATTGAAAATAGAAGGAGAGATAAAAAGCTTCCAGGACAAACAAAAACTAAAGGAATTTGCAAACACGAAACCAGCCCTCCAAGAAATATTGAAAGGGGTCCTCTAAGCAAAGAAAGAGCCTAAAAGCAGCATAGATCCGAAAGGAACACAGACAATATACAGTAACAGTCACCTTACAGGCAATGCAATGGCACTAAATTCATACCTTTCAATAGTTACCCTGATTGTGAATGGGCTAAATGACCCAATCAAAAGACACAGGCTATCAGATTGGATTAAAAAACAAGACCCATCGATATGCTGTCTGCAGGAGACTCATTTTAGACCCAAAGACACCCCCACATTGAAAGTGAGGGGTGGAAAACCATTTACCATGCTAATGGACACCAAAAGAAAGCTGGGGTGGCAATCCTTATATCAGACAAATTAGATTTTAAAACAAAGACTGTAATAAGAGAGGAGGAAGGACACTATATCCTACCTAAAGGGTCTATCCAACAAGAAGATCTAACAATTGTAAATATCTATGCCCCGAACATGGGAGCAGCCAATTATATAAGCCAATTAATAACAAAAGCAAAGAACACATTGAAAACAATACAATAATAGTGGGGGACTTTAACACCCCCCTGACTGAAATGGACAGATCATCTAAGCAAAAGATCAACAAGGAAATAAAGACTTTAAATGACACACTGGACCAAATGGACTTCACAGACATATTCAGAATATTCCATGCCAAAGCAACGGAATACACATTCTTCTCTAGGGCCCATGGAACATTCTCCAGAATTGATCACATCCTAGGTCACAAATCAGGTCTCAACCAGTACCAAAAGACTGGGATTATTCCCTGCATATTTTCAGACCACAATGCTTTGAAACTAGAACTCAATCACAAGAGGAAAGTTGGAAAGAACTCAAATACATGGGGGCTAAAGAGCATCCTACTAAAGAATGAATGGGTCAACCAGGAAATTAAAGAAGAATTAAAAAAATTCATGGAAACCAATGAAAATGAAAACCCAACTGTTCAAAATCATTGGGAAACAGCAAAGGCAGTCCTGAGAGGAAAGTATATAGCAATAGAAGCCTTACTCAAGAAACAAGAAAGGTCTCAAATACACAACCTAACCCTACACCTAAAGGAGCTGGAGAAAGAACAGCAAATAAAGCCTAAACCCAGCAGGAGAAGAGAAATAATAAAGATCAGAGCAGAAATGAATGAACTAGAAACCAAAAGAACAGTAGAACAGATCAACGAAACTAGGAGCTGGTTCTTTGAAAGAATTAACAAGACTGATAAACCCCTGGCCAGACTTATCCAAAAGAAGAGAGAAATGACCCAAATCAACAAAATCTTGAATGAAAGAGGAGAGATCACAACCAACACCAAAGAAATACAAACAATTATAAGAACATATGATGAGCAACTGTATGCCAGCAAATTAGATAACCTGGAAGAAATGGGTGCATTCCTAGAGATGTATCAACTACCAAAATTGAACCAGGAAGACATAGAAAACCTGAACAGACCTATAGCCATCAAGGAAATTGAAGCAGTCATCAAAAATCTCCCAACAAACAAAAGCCCGGGGCCAGATGGCTTCCCAGGGGAATTCTATCAGACATTTAAAGAAGATTTAATACCTATTCTCCTGAAACTATAGAAATGGAAGGAAAACTTCCAAACTCATTTTATGAGGCCACCATTACCTTGATCCTAAAACCAGACAAAGACCCCATCAAAAAGGAAACTACAGACCAATATCCTTGATGAACATGGATGCAAAAATTCTCACCAAAATACTAGCCAATAGGATCCAACAGTACATTAAAAGGATTATTCACCACAACCAAGTGGGACTTATCCCTGGGCTGCAAGGATGGTTCAACATCCACAAATCAATCAACGTGATACAATACATTAACAAAAGAAAGAAGAATCATATGGTCCTCTCAATAGATGCAGAAAAAGCATTTGACAAAGTCCAGCATCCTTTCTTGATCAAAACTCTTCAGAGGATAGGGATAGAGGTACATACCTCAATATCATAAAAGCCATCTATGAAAAACCTACAGCTAATATCATTCTCAATGGGGAAAAGCTGAGAGCTTTTCCCCTAAGTCAGGAACGCGGCAGGGAAGTCCACTCTCACTACTGTTGTTCAACATAGTATTAGAAGTCCTAGCCACAGCAATCAGACAACAAAAGGAAATCAAAGGCATCCAAATCGGCAAAGAAGAAGTCAAACTCTCACTCTTTGCAGATGATATGATACTGTATGTGGAAAACCCAAAAGACTCCACCCCAAAACTGCTAGAACTCATACAGGAATTCAGTAAAGTGGCAGGATATAAAGTCAACGCACAGAAATCA
Organism: Eumetopias jubatus; assembly: GCF_037043125.1. Classification (NCBI taxonomy): domain Eukaryota; kingdom Metazoa; phylum Chordata; class Mammalia; order Carnivora; family Otariidae; genus Eumetopias; species Eumetopias jubatus. Next base: position 28,836,500 of record NW_028274820.1, read on the forward strand.
GTGGTATTCCTATACACCAACAACAAGACAGAAGAGAGACAAATCAAGGAGTCGATCCCATTTACAACTGCACCCAAAACCATAAGATACCTAGGAATCAATTTAACCAAAGAGGCAAAGGATCTGTACTCAGAAAAGTATAAAATACTCATGAAAGAAATTGAAGAAGACACAAAGAAATGGAAAAACGTTCCATGCTCATGGATTGGGAGAACCAACATTGTGAAGATGTCAATGCTACCTAGAGCAATCTACACATTCAAAGCAATCCCCATCAAAATACCATCCACTTTTTTCAAAGAAATGGAACAAATAATCCTAAAATTTGTATGGAACTAGAAGAGACCCCGAATAGCCAGATGAATATTGAAAAAGAAAAGCAAAGCTGGCAGCATCACAATTCCGGACTTCCAGCTCTATTCCAAAGCTGTCATCATCAAGACAGTATGGTACTGGCACAAAAACAGACACAAAGATCAGTGGAACAGAATCGAGAGCCCAGAAATGGACCCTCAACTCTATGGTCAACTTATCTTTGACAAAGCAGGAAAGAATGTCCAATGGAATAAAGACAGTCTCTTCAATAAATGGTGCTGGGAAAATTGGACAGCCACATGCAGAAGAATGAAACTGGACCATTTCCTTACACCACACACAAAAATAGACTCCAAATGGTTGAAAGACCTAAACGTGAGACAGAAGTCCATCAAAATCCTAAAGGAGAACACAGGCAACAACCTCTTCGACCTCAGCTGCAGCAACTTCTTCCTAGAAACATCGCCAAAGGCAAGGGAAGCCAGGGCAAACATGAACTATTGGGATTTCATCAAGATCAAGAGCTTTTGCACAGCAAAAGAAACAGTCCACAAAACCAAAAGACAACCAACAGAATGGGAGAAAATATTTGCAAATGACAGATCAGATAAAGGGCTAGTATCCAAAATCTATAAAGAACTTATCAAACTCAACACCCAAAGAACAAATAATCCAATCAAGAAATGGGCAGAAGACATGAACAGACATTTTTCCAAAGAAGACATCCAAATGGCCAACAGACACATGAAAAAGTGCTCAACATTGCTCGGCATCAGGGAAATCCAAATCAAAACCTCAGTGAGATACCACCGCACACCAGTCAGAATGGCTAAAATTAACAAGTCAGGAAACGACAGATGTTGGTGGGGATGTGGAGAAAGGGGAACCCTCCTCCACTGTTGGTGGGAATGCAAGCAGGTGCAACCCCTCTGGAAAACAGTATGGAGGTTCCTCAAACAGTTGAAAATAGAGCTACCATACGATCCAGCAATTGCACTACTGGGTATTTTCCCCAAAGATACAAATGTAGGGATCCGAAGGGGTACGTGCACCCCAATGTTTATAGCAGCAATGTCCACAATAGCCAAACTGTGGAAAGAGCCAAGATGTCCATCGACAGATGAATGGATAAAGAAGAGGTGGTATATATACACAATGGAATATTATGCAGCCATCAAAAGGAATGAGATCTTGCCATTTGCGATGACGTGGATGGAACTGGAGGGTGTTATGCTGAGTGAAATAAGTCAATCAGAGAAAGACATGTATCATATGACCTCACTGATATGAGGAATTCTTAATCTCAGGAAACAAAGTGAGTGTTGCTGGAGTGGTGGGGGTGGGAGGGATGGGGTGGCTGGGTGATAGACACTGGGGAGGGTATGTGCTATGGTGAGCGCTGTGAATTGTGCAAGACTGTTGAATCACAGATCTGTACTTCTGAAACAAATAATGCAACATATGTTAAGAAAAAAGAAAAAGGAGAAGATAGCAGGAGGGGAAGAATGAAGGGGATTAAGTCAGAGGGGGAGACGAACCATGAGAGACGATGGACTCTGAAAAACAAACTGAGGTTTCTAGAGGGGAGGAGGGTAGGGGGATGGGTTAGCCTGGTGATGGGTATTAAAGAGGGCACGTTCTGCATGGAGCACTGGGTGTTATGCACAAACAATGAATCATGGAACACTACATCAAAAACTAATGATGTAATATATGGTGATTAACATAACAATGAAAAAATTAAAAAAATGAATGTGTGTCAGCTCCTCTTCTTACTACACTGTTTTTGACTAGATTAGTACTTTTGTCCCCTTTACAATCAATGAAACAAGAAAAACTCATATCCAAAATACATAAGTGAATGATTGGCGGTATTCCTCCTTTATTTTCTGTGTAGATATAAGAATTATATCAGAATGTATTTCTGTGTAGATATAAGAATTATATCAGAATGTATACAAAAACTAACAAAAAAACAAATAGGCTATTTAAATATTAATTTCCAGTGAAATTGCTGAACGTTAAGGGTGAGATTCAATAATGAAACCAAACAGAATACTGGATGTTGTTAGGAATTGTACTGGCGTCATTCTCCCTGTGTTGAAACTGATCTGTGGTCATGTTTCTACTCATCTCTTCTTTTATGTGGGTGCTTATTTCTGTGAGACCACACTCACCCATACACCCACACAAAGCCTCTATTTCACCGACTGGAGGCTCTTAGTGTAAGTTTCTATATAATGTAAATTATATTAACAGATGTTTCCATAAATAGCAACATGCCAACTAAAATCATGTATATTACACCAGGGATTAAAACTATATTTAGATTAGAACTGCATACTCTCAGTTGACATTCTTTTTGCGTCCATTTTTCTTTGACTAAATCAGGATCATTTTTCTCGTCATTTTCTCATCATAATTCATATGTATTTTTCTAAACTAAGAAAGTGATCTCTGAGTGTTTGATCTTTTAAATACCATTAAATAAACAATATATAAATACATGCATTAATTAAAATACCTCTCAAGTACTACATTAACACAATTTTGACAGAACCTGAAGAAAATCAGGGGCTTCCTTTTAGAAAGACACATATACATTTATTTTTACGCAAATATGTATATTTATTTGCACGGATAAGACTACACAGGTCTCATTTCCCTATAATGTCTTCCTTCTTTCTTTCCTTCCTTCCTATTCCTCCTTCTCTTCCTCTCTCCTTCTTTCTTTATATCTGTATAGAGGGCAACAAGAAGAGTGAGCTCACTAAGAGTATTCTTTGATTAACAAATGTATCTGATTCGGGTTCAATCACAGGCATCAGGGTAAGTGATCTCCCACCAGTGTGTATAGAGAACAACTCCAAAGACACAGCTGTTATCTCACTGGTAACCAATGATGCAAACTTATGGGTAATCATACATAATTACTGTGTTGACTTTAGCTAACTCAGCTCTAGCAAAAACAGAAGGCTTAAAGAGAAGGCTTATCTTTGGATTCAAGGCATTTCTATTTGTGATTAATTATTCTAGTGTACTACATTCTAGGCTGATATTTATATAAGTCTAGTATAAAAAATAACCAACAGTTTAAAAAATATGCCATTCATGTTATATGGATGGCAAGTTCATTTTTTTATAATCACTTCTCATCCCTCCTGCTTTTATAGACTTGTATTATATCCCTATTACAAGAGGTGTGTATTTATTTTGCATATGTTAATTAATACATCAAAGCAAAAAAATACCTTTTTAAGTCTAACATAGTCACTAGTCAGCACTACAGGCAATGAGTAATTGAATTTCATAACAAATTGTGAAGATGTTAACACACTTCATCACAGAGGAATTTTGTTAGGGTTACAAAGCTATATGCATTTGGAAGCTAGATTATTTAAAGCACATTGACTAAAATCTGTAGAACATTTTACAGGATAAACAAAAACCAGCCCCAGCTTTTAAATTTAAGCATCATTGTGGATATAATGTTCAAAGACACAATCATCTCAGGTAGGGCTGAAGTGTATAGGAACGGGGTGGGGGGGTGGGGGGGTGGGAGCGTGGCACCAGACTGACTGGACGATGGAGAATGCATGTAAGGTGGGTGGAGCGATGGGGCAGGTGGTGAGCCCTTCTACAGGCCATGGTACAGTACTGGAAACCCTTTTTGCAGGGAAGAATCAGTGTGCTGATTTTACAAGGTATAAACTTGTCTAGGGTGAACTATGTTTCCAAAATTCCCCTTCCCTAAATGTTTCCCATTAAAATGTGGCACCAGAGACACTGTGGGTGAGATACGGAGGGCAGAAGCCAACCAGCAACTACGGTGCTTTCTGCATGCTCAGACAGCTGAACAGGGTCACATGTACTGTTGTAGCTCACACACATCACTTACTGCTTGGCTTGGGACAGGAGGCAGGCATGCAGCTGTTCCGTTTTCCTCTGGATTCTTCTTTGGCTTCTCCCTTAGCTTTTAGGATGGAGACAATGAGAACAGACAGGGGTTCTGCTCTGTCCTCATGGGTTCTAGCTGGTTTCTTTTAAATTCATCTTTCTTTCCTCTGCCTGTCCTCCATCCTTCATTCTCCAGTAGGCTTTCAGTGATCACTTACCCAGCTCCCGTAATTGCCTAAGACCAAATCCTTAAAACAAATCCCTTATTATATAGATTCTGTACTTTCTAATGATTCTGTTTCTTTAATTAAAGTCTAAGTGATAGAGTCAGGGTGGGTCAACTGTTATTCAAGGGGTGATGATATTTTACACTTTTTTTTTTAAGATTTCATTCATTTATTTGACACACAGAGAGAGACAGCTAGAGAGGGAACACAAGCAGGGGGAGTGGGAGAGGGAGAAGCAGGCTCCTGGCTGAGCAGGAAGCCCGATGCGGGGCTCGATCCCAGGACCCTGGGATCATGACCTGAGCCGAAGGCAGACGCTTAACAACTGAGCCACCCAGGCGCCCCGATATTTTACACTTTTATCCAGTAATGTTGGTATGTGTGCAAAGTAATTCTAATAGTCCATTTCAGAGCTTACGTTGCATGGCAAAGAAAGTACACTTGACTGGAATTAAAAAGAAATAGGGACTATCTGTCAGTGTGACATGCATAAATGGGTTATTTGGAAGGGTTGGGGTCTTTTTTAATTTTGGGGGGGTTAAAATTGTGGTAAAAAATTAAAAACAGCCATCAAAAATAACTTGTGACATATGTACACAATGAAAAATTTTAAAAAGGTTAACATGCATGCATCCATTGTCCACTTAAATGGAACACTGACAATATTATTAGAGACTTTCGCTATCATGTTCTATACTCTCCAAGAACAACCACTATTATAATTTTTGTGTTGTTACACATTTGTTTTTTATGGTTTTAGTATGTGTAATTTTTATATACTCTTTACTCTTGTATAGTTTTGAACTATATATAGTTTTGTGCTTTTTTTCCTCCTTTTATTCTTTTTCAGCAAACACTGCCTAGATACGAAAATGATCTATGAAATATGTGTGAGGCATAAAGAAAAACTTTATAATAAATACGTGGGAACCACTGACTCAATTAACAAATGGAATACTATCATATTTGAAGCTTCTTTCAAACTCACCTCTTTATATCTTCCTTCAAGTTAACTGCCATCCTATCTTATGTGTCTCTAATTATGACATTTTGGGCATATTTTCACCCGATCTGTTTAACTCCCTACACCATATATTGCTTGCTATTGAATATTCTGAAAAATGGTACCCAAATTTCCTTTCTGTTTTTGATTCTGATTTTAGAGTCAGAGTTGTAAAGTGTTATTTTAGATGGACAGGTAGGTAGATATAGATAACCTTCCAAAATCAAAGCATTTCCTCAAAACCAAGCTATGGTGCCATTAGTGAGTACTGATGATAATGATAGATAAATATGATGTGTAAGACCATAACCAGATGTAGGCACTGTGAGAAACTAGGAAATGCACAACTATTGTGAATTCATTTAACTTCATTTTTAAAAATATTAGAGACCCAACAAAACACGTATGTGCCAAACTCAGGTTATGAACCAGCAGTATACACTCCCTTCACTGGACCAGCTTTTAATTAAAAACTTAGTAAAGACCCTACAATCTGAGTGATCAAAGATTACTCAATTACTCTGAGGCTAATTTTTTAAAAAGTAGAATATGATTGTTCAGATATCCAAAAATAGAGTTCATAAAGATCTGAACATTCTATTTTTAGATAGTTTTTGACTTCACATTTAATAACTAATCAATATTGAGGAATCTCAGTAAGACTTTAAAGTAGCATTATTCAATTCATTCATAAAATATTTATTGCTTATTTGCCATGATTTTCATGTTACTCTAAGTGCTAAATATGTAATATTTGCTGTTAGAAGGACCAACATAATTATATAAGAACCAACAAAAATACATTAAATATATATTCATATGTGATTCATGTATGATTTATACATGGAAGATAATGATCGATTATAGAGTCTAGGCTGAAACTACTAGGGATAGGAAAAAAATTCAAATTTAAGTAAACATTCAAGGACTTGGTTTCTCAGTTATGGCATGGCTACAGGCATCTGTTTTAAAGCTAGTCATTTCTTCAAGCTGTTCTTTTTCTGGCAGCCAATCATAGACTTGAGGATCTACGTCTCATATATTAAACCTGAACTCCATCTGTATTTAAAAAATATATAAATACATACATAAACACACATATACATTTTTATAGGACTACCTGTTCATGAAAAATTTTTGAACAATTTGAAACTATCATCAAACATTACCTTGATGCTCTGAAAGATTTTTTTAAGAATGTAATTTTTAATGATGATGCAATAACCAACTGTGTGGATGTATTTTATTTAATGACCCCACTATTCTAAATACAACAATGCAAACATAAGTCAGAATGTTGATGCAAGGGAACAGGGAGTATTGAAGAATTTAGTTTAATTCCATAAATAAAATATTATCCATTTGCTTCACTATCTGGTACTCAACAATATGCCAATAATGTGCCTTATACATTCAGACATTCAGAGTTCAATCTCCAGCTCAACATTATATTGCTACCAGCAAACAGACAGGTAATAGCCCTTATAAGCCTGAAGACTCATTAGTTACTCACAGAATCCAGGGAAGAATAGACATTTCAAGTAGGTTTAACTTTCATGTGTGTTGTTGTCTCTGGTTTTTGAGCCAGTAAGGATGGGATACAGTGAAGAGGGGCTGAGAATGGGAGACTGGATAATACAGAAAGTCCAACTGGCAAAGATATAAATAAATATTAGGCAGCAAAAACATTACCATTACCCTATTCATTCATGCAATGAATAAACTAGTAATATTAGAACTCCTCTCCAGTTTAATGGACACATAATAACAGAAAGTAAATACTAGCCCACATAAGCCAGATTTTGAATAAAAGACATACGTTCAATTGATTTCCTGCTAAAGGACAAGAGATATTGATGGATGGTTCCTAATAACCAGATCCCAAGAGCCTTACAACTACCATCAACCAGAAAGACCACTGGAGATAGTCCCAGAACTTAGTCCGGTCTGTATACCCTCGTCACCACAAGAAGCCCAAGACACCTCAGTCAACCCTTGTCATCCCTCTCTCCACCCCCTCAAATCTGCTCAGTGTTTCCTAGACAGTGAGAAAGTGACACAGGGATGAGTCAGCAGTGAGGGGAGGGGAACAGAGACAGAAAAGGAGAGGGTCTTGCCAGAGACACATGGAATGCTTAGTTTTCGCATCTGCCCATATTACTCTCTGGATCAATGTGGGAGTGGCATTTCCCAGGAATCTGTGGTGTCTTGAGGCCCTCTGAACACAGGAGAGGCAGAACTGCTCCACGGGGAAGTCGGCTGGATCTTCACTGCCTGAAATGCTCAGCCAAGTCAAGTGATTATTGAGTCAGAAAGTGGTATGACTGTATCTGTCATCTCGAAAAGAATCTGATAAAGAAATGTACCCCCCCAAAAAATCAACACTGCTTTCTGAGCCTTTAAGTGTGTACAGTGTGCTTGGCTGAAAAATAGAATTATAAAACGGAATTCCCATTTTTAAAAGATAGCTCTTTTCCATTTAGCATATAACTTCCTTCTGAGGCTATCTACATTTGAAGAGGACAAGCTTACCCTGAAGGAATGACAGTGCACTGGAGAGGTTACGAGCTAGCACAGATGACTAGGGTGGCAAGAAAATGGGATGAAGGAATTGACATTGCCCAGAAAAACTGTCCCAATTTACAAGGAACCTAAAGATTTAAAAATGGAGGAGGAACAGGTTCTGGGAGCCAGTGAATATAATACTTATCTCGTTGACTCCTGATGACATTCAGAGGAGAGAATTTCTACAATCATGTTCACTGTACAGATGAAGAAACTGAAGCACAGAAACTAAAGAGTCACATCGTGATCAGTATCTAAAGCTAGTAAATGGCAGATCTCAGAAATGAGGCCATAGCTCATACATTTAGATTTTAAAGAATATAAAAGAGGGCGCCTGGGTGGCTCAGATGGTTAAGCACCTGCCTTCGGCTCAGGTCATGATCCCAGGGTCCTGGGATCGAGTCCTGCGTCGGGCTCCCTGCTCCTTGGGAGCCTGCTTCTCCCTCTGCCTCTCTCTCTCTCTCTCTGTCTCTCATGAATGAATAAATAAAATCTTTTAAAAGAAAAAGAATATAAAGGATACTTAAGTCAGAGTTGAAGGTAGGATTTCCTAGAGATGACACACAAAAGAAGATAACAAGGACCAGATTCTTGGGAAATAGCTCTACTTACACAAGAAGGAAAACCAGCAAAGCCACGTAAACAGGATCATTCAAGAAGGTGGGAGGAAAATCGGCAGTTTTTAGTAAACTCAAGTGGAAAAGATGAGAATTTCAAAGTGAAAGGCAACACTGCCAAATACAGCACTGAGGTTAAATAACATATATTTCCAAAAGATTGGCAGACAAGTCTCTTTTTATAATTGAACCAAGTACTCTATTTATATATTTCCTTCTTCATTGTTTGTTTTGTCCCTCTCATCTTTGCAGTAACTGCTTTGATGTTTCTCAAGTGGCCTGCATAACTGACTATAAACAACTGTTGTACCTATGATTAAATATATAACTATACCTAAAAACAATGAGTTATGTTTATTACATTGCTTCATCTTTATGTGATGAGTATAAGCATTTAAAAACATAAATGAAGTGAAACCTGAGAATTCACTTCAAGTGCCATGTTAGAATATTACTTTGAATGACATCAGATTTTGAAGTAGGAATTTATTTGTGGGTATAATCTTTTTCTATACAGAGTACAAATGATTAGACTTTATGTGAACTAGTTACCGAAGAATGAAGCTCAATATTTTTTCCTTTCTTCTTTCCTAGTTTTTAAAATGGAAAAATTGGTTAGGATCTAAATAAACAATGAGAATGTTCTATGTGTTTTGTATATTGATGAATACATTGAAAATACCATAAAATTTTTTATTCCTGGAGAAGCTACTGAGATACCACACTTCACTCAATTAATTTATCATTCCACATATCCTCACCAGATATTGTATTGGGTGCCCTCTGTTAATAGAGAGATTAAATACATAGGTGCTTATTACAGTGAGCCCAAGGTCTAGAAGAAAGAAAGAAAACACAGTCTCAGTATTTTTATAATAAAAAAAAAAAGGTGCTCTGGAAACACAATGAAGATGGGATTCATGTAGGATAGGGGACAGTGAGATTCAGGTAAGGCTGTTCAGAGGAAGTGACAACAGAGCTGAACCATGAAGTGGTGTTAGCCAGACAAAAAGCATGCTTGGCTGAGGGGCAAGTTTAACGTGAATTTATTATGACCAGAAAGGAAATGTGTATAGAAAGGGAGTAATGACTGCAACATAGCAGATGCTCAAGAAATGGAATTTTGCTGTCTCATATTTCCATGAATTATCTTATACCCATACTATACGTATCCCAGAATACTACCTTTACTTTGTGGACTAGGCTGAAGAAATATTCCAAACCTAAGGTATTAAAGCTTTACTGATTTTTGAAAGAAAAGCAAAAATATAAATTTGATATTTAGTTTTAATTGGGACATATTACACTTAGTATATAATTCGGGGCAGCTGAATCTGACTCGGGGCATAGTTACCCATCCGTTTGTATGGATCCCCAAAAGAGCTCTGGGGGGAACTTGAGGGGGTCCTGGCAGGGTGGGCACATGGAAGTGAAGCAGCTGTGGGCTGCACAGGGCCCCACCCCCTGTGCCTCAGTCTGTCCCATTCTGTGTAGTTCTAGTGCCACTCGTCATTCTGGGATATTAACTATAGGCTTTTTGTATTTTTAATGTTATAATGGTGATTTCTGTGTCTGGCATTAAATTTTCTGAAAGTTACTGGTTATTTGTTCTCTAAGAGGCTGAAGATACATGAAGAGAGAGGATTATAGAAAAATAAAGTTCATTCTCTGCAGATATTAAAAAATACAAGTATAAATAAATATATTTGTGTAAATATATATAATTGTACACAATATTATATAGTTATATAATTATTGTACATGCATATTATATAATTATTAAAGTGGACTGGCTATGTAGTATTGAGACACATATTTACAAAAGTTATACTATCCAATATATAGCTTCTCATAAATTAGGACACATGACATTTTCCTCACATTTTATTTATTTATTTATTAATTAAAAGATTATTTATTTATTTATTTGACAGAAAGAGAGAGAGAGAGAGAGAGAGAGAGCACAGGCAGGGGGAGCGGCAGAGAGAGGGAGAAGCAGGCTTCCCGCGGAGAGGGAGCCCAATGCAGGGCTCGATCCTAGGACCCTGGGATCATGACGGGAGTCGCAGACAGACGCTTAACTGACTGAGCCATCCAGGCACCCCTCCCATTTTAATATTTTAATATTTTAATATTACTTGCTCATATTTTAATATTACTGATATTCTGATACAATCTATGCATTTAAGATAGAATTTCAAAATATTTACTGGCTGCATGTTATAAGGATCCACAATCTCTATGCCTTTACAATGCCATTTACAGTTATACAGAGCAGACATTAAATAAAAATTACTAATATAATAAAATTTAATTTTATTATATAGGAGGATTTGAAAACCTCATCCTTCTGTATTTTAATTTTCTTCCTGCAAAATTGGGGTAATCATATTCATATCTATTCTATTTTATTTCCTGATACATTGTAGAAAACAGTGAGGTGAAAGTTACTTGATAATCCGTAAAGCAGTCTATAGGTTTAAGGTGTTTTTAAATTACTTCTACTTTTATTTTTAAAACATGGTTTTATGCGGGGTTATCCATAATTATTCTTTATTCACATCAGGCTCAGGGGATCTCCTGACTCTTTAAATTATTATTTATTAATCATAATGTATTTTAAATACTCATTTTATATAATCAAGTTTTAAGGCAATCTTAAAACTACTCTTTGATTTTTTTTGGTTTATTCTCTCTCTCTCTAATGTAATTAGCATTTGACCTAGTTTCTGAAACTATCTTTCTATAACAATCAACAAAAGCATAGGATTAAAAAAAAGATATCTCTATGTATTCCTTCTTACTTTGTTCAATTAAATATATTTCATACCAGCTATATTCCGGCTCATGTTTAGCTTATTAAAATGATTTCTACATATTTTACTTGATTCTATATGATTTCCTAGAAATTAGGAATTTTGGGAGAAGGAATGTTACATATGTTAACATTTCGCTAAATAGTACATAATAAGACCTGACAATAAATACTACAGATCTAAGTAAAAATTACATTTTAGTGCACTTTGCCAAAATTTTTAAGTATATATATTTACATATGTATATGTTATATAATAATTTAAAACAACTGAAGTTAATGAAATGGAGCATCACACTGCAGGTGTGAATAAGGTCTTGGGCAAAGAGTAAAATGGAGGAAGCAATATTCTAAAGATGATACAATCAATCCTTGCTTCAGAAGAATCGTTTACCAAATGCATTTAGGTGATGTGTTCTTTTGGTTTGCAACTAAAGTCAAGGTAGTTTCACGGCACTTGTAAAAACAACTGAAGATGTTATCATCCTAGTCGAAATAGACTACTTTACTACATGAATATATTCTGGCAATTAATACAAAAATAAAATCAGAAAGACCGACACCTTGAGAGTAAGCTGATTCTAATTTCATTTGGTATTCTGTCGGGATTTAGGTATATGAAAAAATGTTTTTGTTTTAATAATCTCAACATCTATAATCATAATACATAATTATGGCTATAACAAATATATTTAGTTTTGTGAAGAAATTAATCAAAATGCTAATATTACATCAGGCCACATCAAAGGTTGATTTTCTAATGTGAAAATTTCCTTTCTCTTTCTGAGGATTACTTAATTTATGGTGCCCTTTTCAAGTATTAAGATTCTAAGGAACTCTATTTTAGACATTTAATCACTATCTCTTACAAGTATTATCTTGAATTATTACAAAATAGACTTTTTTTCTCTTCTGAAAATGTCAATTTCAAATATGGGGTGGATGCTCCAGAAGACATGAGATAGGTGTGCAGTGTTAAAAAAGAAATGAAAAGAAAATTAGCATTGAGGCCAAGGACCTAGGTACAGAACTCTTGAGCATTAACTCCAGAAACACTGTCATTACTGTTAACAACCTTGAAAACAAAAGCACATCATTCACTATGTGACTGGGCCCCATCTCTTACCTTAATATTACCTTAAACCTGCTGGCTTTGTTGCTGTTCTTTTTCTTGTTTTGGTTTCGTTTTGGTTTTCACAGCTAACAAGCTCACCTAAGTGAGGCTCCTGCTCACTTACCTACATTTAGCCCTATTTTATTCTCTTATCGGGCAAAACACTTCAGGCCCTTCATCCCTGGGAAAACTTTCAGTAAGATCTGTGCATGCATCTTGATACTTTTAAGGCCATTCAGGGATCCTAATTATTGAAACAGGTGTAAATGATGAAACTTACTATTTTTTAATTTGAAAAATATCCTTGAGTAGACAACATGTGTCAAATGGAAATATATCTTAGCATGTTCTATAAAATCAAGTATGAAGCTGAGAATACTTTCTACTGAGAAAAGTGGAAGGAATAAATATTACAATAATTTATTATTTCCACCTAATCATTCTTAAACCTGGAGTTTTCCCCTATGATAACTGGCTAAAACTATTTAGTCACACTAATGTTAGTATGAGCCTAGAAATGGATCCTCACAGTGAGCAGCAACTGACCCAATATATAAACATATCTCCTCAAATGTCCTCAATAAAAGCTGGTGGGAGGGTGCCAAAGTTCAATTCACGAAAAGCAATTATAACGGCATGGTGGTAGGGCAGGCAAGATAATAGTGTTCAGGTAGATGGCCTTCTGGTGCTCTGTTTCAGACCCAGAGTACATTTAAGAGGATCAAGAAGAATGAACAGAATGGACGTTCTTCAAGCAAACCTCCATGACATTTACTTTGGCCAACCTTTCTAGCAAAGCTTTATCCGACATGAGGCTAATTCAGAATCATACTAATGACAGGCACCTGGAGTGCAGTCACACTGCACAGCCCATCTTAGTTGGGGAGCTATGTATTTGAAAACTTTTTAGCCAAACTAGGCTTTGGACTGATACTTAGCTATCATCTTATGAATGCTGATGGGCTGAATGAGGACATGTGTTGAACAGGGAGGGCTGTCTTTCTGGGCTTGCTCTCTGTAGTGTCTATTACAAATTCATAAAATATTTTAAGTTAATATTTGGTTAAAATTGTCAATGCCTGTGGCAATAAACCAACATGAATCCAAAGCTGCACATATTGCTAAGAGCTAAAAATATTATATACAGAATAGGAAAAAAATTAAAATGCCCTTCATTTTAAGAATGACAACAAATTGGTATTTTTTAGTCATTAAAAATACCTTGTAATACGTCCAGTATAGTTACTTAAAAATCAGTCTGCATTTCAACCATGTGCATAAAAATTAGAGATAATGCTGTTGTCTATTCTCATGTATACTTTTTACATCTTTGTATGTCTGAAAAAAGACTATTAAAGTTAGAAAAGAGTTTTATGATACCTTTCAGAGAGAAATGGTATCACATAAATGCTTAGTCAGTTCCTTATTTCTCATATACATTTTTATATCATTATTACTAACACATTTTAATTCAGAGTAAGTCGTTTTAAGATTACATTTTTCTCAGAATTAATAAAGTCATAAATGAGGTTATGACTATACTTAAGAAAGATGAAGAATAAAATATAAGAACTTCACAATAATTTTGAGAGAATCACTAGAATCAGAAAGAAGAGTATAGGTTGTTTTTGTTTTTAAACCTGTCATCAAATTTCATCATAACTTACCAAGATTATTATATGCATCCTCGGCAGATGGCCTCATTCATATGTGATTTGTAACAGCTTTCTTCTCAAACAGATTTTTAAATATGCACCAAAATAAATTAGGAACATGCTCTCATATAATGAACAAGATAGGGAATTTTTCTAAGTCCAAATATGCTCACTCTAAAATAACAAGCCCATTTTTCCCCCTTAAAGATCGCACTACATTTGAGCGAGGAAAGCTTCAATGACACACAGGAGAATGATTGTCTTAACTCTTTCATAATTCACTTATTCATTTAAGATAATCCCTATTTTAATTTGCCCAATTTTCACTCCTTACTATTAATATTAAAAGGCAGATTCAGTGACGCCTGGGTGGCTCAGTCGGTTAAGCATCCGACACTCGGTTTCAGCTCAGGTCATGATCTCAGGGTTGTGAGATCAAGCCCTGAGTCAGGCTTGTGCTCAGCGTGCAGAGTCTGCTTGAGATTCTCCCCCCCAGCCCCCCACTCACCATCCACCTTCGCTCCTCCCCCCGCTCTCTCTCTCTCTAAAAAAATAATAATAAAGCAGATCCAATCCAGGTATTCCTCTTTAAACAAAAGCAAACACACGATGCTGAGTTAAATATAATGGCGTGGTGGGAGGGCAGGCAAGGTAGATGGCTTTCTGATGCTTTATTTCAGGCCTAGAGTACACTGAAGAGGATAATGAAGAATTAAAAGAATGGACATTCTTCAAACCTCCATGACATTTATTTTGACCATTTGACCATGACATTATTTTTGACCGTGACATTTATTTTAGTAAACTGTGACCTGAAGCTAATTCAGGGATAGACTATGAGAAGCCCCTGGGGGGCAGTTATTCGATGCAGCCCATATTAGCTGGGGAGCCAAGTATTTTAATACCATTTAGCCAAACTGGGGTTTGAAATGACTTATTGATATTATCACGTGAATCCATCCAAATGAATTAAATCTATATATTTCAGAAACAAAATCTGAAGTGCTTATTAACTGAAAGTTCAGTTCTCTTGTATGTAACACGGGGATGGGCTGGTGAAGGGTTATGTGCTATTTTTCAAATTAAAACTTGGAATAAATCTCTACAAACACATAATTTAAAGAGATTAATTTCTATCAAATTCCTGCAATACCACTTTTGATCTCCCGGGAATTTCATTATTTATATACACATACCTAGAAAGGAGTATTTCATTTTACTTAAATATATTTTACAACTCATTGTAGGAAGTGATCACATTAAATATATGTAATTTGTGGCCCAGTTTAAACTATCAGTCATCTTCAACAGATGAAAATCTGAGGATACTAACATTTTGACTGGGTTTTACCAAGAGAATTATAGCACAGTGGCTAATACACTGAGATAGATAAGACCACGTAAAATCTTCATTTTTCTACATAGTATTTATTTGACTTTTGGAAAAATAGTCAATTTTTCATCTTCATCTCTGAAGTAGAGGTAACAGCAACAAAGTGTATGGAGATTATATCTCTACAGATATACATAAAACACAATTTATACACTTTTTCTTTATTATTCAAAAATTTATGTAACATTTAGTTTATCCAGGTCTCTTATCTTATTGCTCCTTGCTTCTCAGAAGTTTGAAAGATTGTTCTCGATTATTAACAATTCTGGCAGAAGACGACTAAAGAAAAAAGCATAAATATTGGCTGATATTTTAAAGCAGGAAATAAGATTCACTGAAAACATGGAAAATGAAAGAACGATGAAAAAGCAATCAGACAAAAACCTGTGTTCTGTTATCTTTTATTCTAATGTTTTCCTACTTTTTATTCTAATTTATTTTTTATTCCAATTTTCTTTTCTATTTTAATAGAGTTGACATCACACAATACTCTATCACCTGTGCAGTGAAAAGTTACATATTCATTTGGTATATATACAATTTTTCCTACTACTTCCACTTAACCTTATAATATGACCACACTCAGTGCTATTTATTAATACATTTGCTTATATCACTGAGAACATTAATATAGTATTCCTTTGTGTGAACATAACAAAAATTACTTAGCCATTTTTCAATTTTTACATACTTAAAATGTTGCCAGTTTTCACTAAATTGTGTCTGTAGGGTCGTTACAATCCATTTGTAACACTGAGTTGGATGAGTCAGGGTTTTCTTGTTACAGCACTGACTTCTCAAGGGGCTGAATTTCTAAATTACATATAGATCCTTCTAAATGAAAAAATAAAAACGAGGATTACTGCTAGCTCCTATCTGATGAAGTACCTGTTTTTTTCTTCTTTTTAGGGCAAAAAACAATCCATTGAGGTACAGAAACTAAAAAAGAGAGCACTTGACTTTCCTAATCAATTATCTCTAGTCAAGAAAGGTTCTACTATTTTCTTAACTCTTTAAAGGCAGAAAAATAAGCTAAAACCAAATCTATTTCAAAACACCTTAAAGAACTTAACATTATTATAATCCAGTGATTTGCTTCTGTGATTCTAGCTCCCTAAAAGTATATAATTTATTTGAAAGATAACATAGCACTCTCAATAAAAGAAGAAAAAGCCAATACTTTTAAACTGTGGTACTTATGTTTTAAATATGATTTGAATAAGTAGAATTTAAATATGTTCAGTCTTTAATCTGATCTTAAATCCACTAATACCAAAAGTTGTTTAAGGTAAAACATTGATAAAGTACCAGATATATTTTTCTGTAGATAGAACAATATTATTTTTGAAATATCTTTTTCTTGTGGAGTTTCCCCTTCCTTTTATTTCCATCAGATGGTTTATAAAATATTGAGTGCCAGGGGAAAGAATGATGATGACATGTTAAAAGAAGTAGTTGCTTGGTAGTCTCCTGATCTCTGTTTTCCCAAACCTGAACCCATTAAGGAGACTATTTGCAGCATCATATAGGGGGAACTCTCAGGTAGCAGAACATTAAAACTTAAGAACAAAAAAATTTGTCTTTGTGATTATAAAAAGATTTCTTAGGCTCAGATGATGAAAGAAATTGAAGGAAGTTTATGGAGAACAGTGAAAAGAGATGGGGGAAGGGAGGCCCTAAGTTATATTTTCTATGCAAACCTAAATAGGGAGGCATGAAGAAGTCCTTCCCCAGAGAAGCTGTGGGAGTTGAGGACAAGACCCCGAGTCAACAGAGTCACTGCATAGGTATACAGGACCACTAGGTGTCTGGCAGAGTTTTATATGCCCCAGAATTACACCTATGGGATAGAAACAATTCTGGGACTTTTTTATGGCTTCCTAAAACTAAGAGAACCATGGAAATATGAAAAGAACTGGCTCACTAAAATGTGTGGATTAAGACCAAGGACAAGATGATTTTTTGATATTTACCTTATGGACATATGACTCGATTACCATATAGGTAATAATTATCACATCCCTGCCATGACTCTTTATAAACCCACTGCATCTTGTACCTAGTGGGAGCTATCATAGGGGGATTCCAAATTCACTCAGATTAAATTGTCGCCAACTTAAAAGATGGGGCTCAAAACAGAACTTGATTTTGGTTACAAATAAATAACTGACTTGAACTTGTTATTTGCACACCTGTGATTGTCGACTGTAATTCAGAACTACTACAAATAGAAAAGACTTTGCCCTCTACCGTGTCTTTAATAGAGACTTTATTTTGCATAATAATGTATGATCTGTTTGCATGATTGGTGTTATTATTGATTAAATAGGTTATCTCCCCAGATGATATCTAAATGTGATTATGCTCCCTGAGAAGCATCATTAAACATTGATAGAATTAATTATATCACATCAATGGGGAAAAAGTTATTAGGAAAGCACATCATGGTATAATAAGCAAATAAAATCACCACCAAATTCATACATATTCATAACAATAAAGCAAATGATCAAATGAAGAATGAGTTATTTCTAAGTTTTTCAAAATTGATAACCATTTACTTCTTGCTTACTAATTTTAGAATAAGCTAGTACTTGTTAGTAGGCCAGAAGTATGGGTAATTTGGGTAAATTCTGCAGAAAGTAGTCAGTTATATATGTTTCATTTAATTATTCAATAAACATTTATGAACAATGCTACTCATAAAAAAATAATTATGAATAATGTTTAGAACTCTTACTGTCCAATGGAGATAAAATGTGAATTAGATGTGCACTTTTCACTCAGATAATTGTGTATCTCTGTATCTTCATATGTATATCTATCTATCTTTCAATCTATCGTCTACATGTATTGTTACCATACCACTGGAATACTATGCATTTATGTATTTATATATTTATAGTACAAAATTTTTATCTTCAGACTTTTGATATAATTTTAAAATGTGTCATAAAACACTGAAGTTAAGAGCAACAATTTAAAACTGAATATCATGAATTAGCTATAGTGGCTTATATATATGTAACTTGTTAACTCAAATTTTTTTATAATATACAGTATTATAGCCTTATTATCCCTTCCTATTCTTAGCCTCACATTTCTGTTAAACATAAGTAAAAAGTGTACATTTGTTCTTTTAGAAATTTATTATCTATGACAATTTAGTTTCTTTTAAGGACCTGGTTTGATGGTATCATGGTCAAGCTAATGTCATTTTGATAAATTATTGACTAGCAATTTATTCAGATGTTTGGGAGCCACCATTCCTTCTTACTGGCTGTCAGCAACCACGCAAATTAAAGTCTTTGCTCATGGCTACCACAATGTTGTGATAGTATTTTTAGATACAGTTTTTATTGGGAATTTTTTTTAAGGATTTTATTTATTTATCTGAGAGAGAGAGAGAGAGAGCACAAGCAGGGGGAGGGGCAGAAAGAGAGGGAGAAGCAGGCTCCCTGCTGAGCAGGGACCCCCCCCCCCAATGCGGGGCTCAATCCCAGGACCATGGGATCATGACCCGAGCCAAAGGCAGACGTTTAACCAACTGAGTCACCCAGGCGCCCCTTTATTGGGAATTTTTAAAGTTACTTTTCAAAGACATACACTAGAATAAGAGATACCTGCAAATTCTAAATTTTGTAGGATCATATGGTGATTTTAGAATCTTCCTTTGTAGTATATTTTAGCCTTATTCAGAGAAAACACTATTCATTGTCAAAACGAATTATCAATCAACTGCACTGCACCATTATTAGGTTGGCCTGTAACAACTCCTTGTCTTCCTTCCCAGGGGGAGCAATTCATAAAGCAAATGTAAAAATGTTCTCCCTACCAGCACTTGCTTAGGTTAGTTTCACAGAGCAATCCTTTCAGGCCTCTGCTCTCTATATACATATTGATATGTTAAACTGCTTTCTGGCATTATTCTGTACAGTTCTGCAAACTGCATTTTCCATGAAAGCCTATGACTGGTAAGAGACATAAGACTGTCGAATCCAGGAACTCCGGCATCTCCTTGCCCACATCAGAAAACATTTTTAAGAAAGATTCTGCATCTTCATCTCAACAAATTCACTGCATGGTCTCTTTTTTTCATAAACATAATGGCAATTACTACCTAAAAGAACGATCTTCTTGTTTCTATTTGCCTGAATGCTGCTAAACTGATTAATCACCTAGGCTGGCCCCAGACCATAAGAGCTATGTGTCTTAGTATCTGTGACCTTCTTTCCATAGACAGCCACAAAGAAAGACAGGCTTTTCCTCCTTGTGTCTCTCCATGATCATAAAGCCTCAGCCCTGGAGGAGGAGAAAGATAAATGGTCACTGTCCATGCACCTGCTGCTCTCCACAATTAATACCAAATAAAACAGTAGCTAGCGGAGATGAGAAAGCAGCCAAAAGTCTTCAAAGAGTCTACTATAGTGCTCTGAAATAAAAGAACATATCTACAAAGTATTTTAAAGTCATCATACTCGGCATCATACCTGAATGCTTTGTAACACTTCCCATAAAGATCGATGCCTTTCATTTTGTGAATTCAGAAATGACACGGACATCCATATGATTGTCACTCTTTTACAGGAGATTCACAAAGGAAATGCTTTAGAAATGATCTGAAAATTCCAAAATTTCCTGAAGTGGGACAGGAATTATCTAGTAATCAATGCATCTATACCAAATGTGTTGTGGGTGTGTGTGTGGGTGGGGGACTTACATGATTAAATATACCTAACCTTAATGATAAATCTGGTAATCAAGAAATGTGCTTAGTATTAGTTCTATAATACACAGTCATACATTTAAAATCACTGAAGTTTGTATGTGATATTAACTTACAAGGTGAAATTCTAACTGCATATTATTTAAAATATATAATTTTCCCCCTCCACTAGATTGTAACTTTAGATAATCAAGTATGTTCCATGTGACTAAATCTCAATAGAGAACTGTTGACATTTGGTTAAATTTATTCACATATCTTACTCAAAAACACAATTTACATAAAGAGATATAACAAATGCAATATATTTCTGTAAAATCTAAAAAAAAGTGACAAGATGTACCACTGTCTACCATAAAGATATTCTTAATTACAGAATATTTTACTGCTCTTAGTCTACCACATAAGTTATCAAGTGATGATATTAGCTGAATTGCTTTGTTTCATAAGCAGGAGTAGATCGAGAATGAGGAATGACTATGCAGTTTTTCATAAAGCTCTGAATTTGAATTCCAGTTTTGACAACTATTAGTAGTTTTGTTTGGAGTAATTATTTTACCACTCTAACCATCTTTTTTTCATAGAAAAAAAATGGTGAAAATAATTCACTTAGCAGTAAAATGAGATTTAAGTAACTAAATATAATAGACTATGTCTTGTTGTAATGAGAAAAAAACATTAAAAAGAAAAAAATGGATTAAGACTTAGCAAAGCTAGTTGGCTGATGCAATAATACCTCACTACCTTGGGAAGTAGAGGTTGAAGTGAGGTCAAATTACAGAAAAAGATTAAATGCTAAAATTTTTAAATGAGAGGAAACTATCTTACTTTAAGACATAATTTAAACAATAATCTTAGATTCAATGTAAAACGTAAGATATATTCAAAGTCTCAAAGCACAGTAAACTATTTTTTAAGTATCACTCATCATTCAACAACTATGTATTAACTAATAGGCACTAGGTAGTAAGACAGTGAATAAAGAGACAATTTCTGCCTTCAGGAGACATACAATGTAGCAAGGGAGACAGATGCTGATGAGATATTGACTTTAATTATTAATTAAAATTGCAAATAATGTTAGCAAGAAGTCTGTGTTTTGAAAAGGGATATGCAACTTGGAGTAAGACGTTTTCCCTAAGGAAGTGACATATGAGTTAGAAATTAGGTAGTGAACAGAGTAAGTAGTTACACTGGGAAATCAGCATTCGTGGATGGAAGTGATTATGTGTGAGAGACTGAGGCCACAGGGCACAGGGCCTCATAAATTGTATAAAGGATTTTAAACAGAGTGTCAAGAGCAGTTAAGAGGCCATCAAAGAGGGCTGAGCCAGCAGATGACTTGATCCAATATCTGCTTCCAAAATACCATTCTGTGTAGGACACAGATTAGAGAAAGGACATGGATGAGAGACCAGACTGCAGTAGTCCAGATGAGAAATGGAGCATTAGGTTTTAGGAGAGGAAGAAGTAGAAGAGTGATCTAAGAAAAGTTAGAAAGTACAACTGATGTAACTTAGAATTTCAGTGAATGTGGGCACCAAGGAAGGAAGTGTAAAGATTACTATTCCCTATTACCGGCTCAAATTTCTGAGTGGATTGCTGTGTCATCTACTAAGACAGCAAAAACAGGAAGAAGAAGATATTTGGATATCCTATATTTTAAAGGCAGCCTTTAAGATATCAAGTGATGATGCTGAGGTAACTGGATATACGGGGTCTGAAGCTGAGAAGAGATGATACAGAGATAGACATTTGGAAGTTACAGTGAATATATGATATTTTAAGCTTATGGAAATTCACGGACTCCAAGGGAAAGGTTGGATGGTGAGAAGGCATGGGGAGCTATGGCCAAGCCCTGAAGCTGTATAACACCTGGAAGTTAGGTTGGAGACAACTGTCTAACACGGATGACTCAGAAGGAGTGAGCAAGAGCATGGATGGAACAGAGGAAGAATGTGTGGTACCACAGAAACCAACAGAAGAGAGCGAAGAAGGAGCAGTCCTTTGCCCTGGATGGACTGATAGTGCAAATAAGTTGGGTGTTCAGGTACCGACTGAAATTCATTAGAGATATTAGCAAGAACTAATAGTCTAGGTAAATTCATATATGAAAGTTCTGGATTGGAGTATATGTCATGAAATGGGTGGGGCAGGAGGAAATGCAACCATAAAATATAAATAACTCTTCAGAGAAGTTTAGCTGTGAAAGAGTAGGTGGTAATAAATCAATTTCATGAAATGAACATTATGTTAAGAGAGAAGCAATATCACACACTTTTCAAGGCCATAAAATGTGGCAACAGATGGCCTGGGTTTGGACACTGGCTATCCCACTTCCTGGTTCTGTGGTCTTAGATAAGTTACTTGATCTTTCTATGCCTCAACTCCTTCATCTCAAAATTGGTGACAATAATTACCTCACTACACTTTGGGAAAAAAAAATTGACATATGTAGAGTACTTAGAACCAGGCCTGGTATACAATACACACTGTATCTGCTATTTGTTCAACATATAAAAATCTTCAGTATGTTCAAATGTCAATTGGAAGAACCCAAAATAGAAAAAAAAAGTGAAATATATTTATCTTTAGGGGGAGAGATTATGAATCATTCTAATCATCCCATTTTTGCTTAAGAGTACCTCTGAAACAAATAATACATTGTATGTTAAAAAAAAAGAAGAAGAAGAAGAAGATAGCAGGAAGGGAAAAATGGAGGCGGGAAATCGGAGGGGGAGACGAACCATGAGAGACTATGGACTCTGAGACAAACTGAGGGTTCTAGAGGGGAGGGGGCTGGGGGGATGGGTTAGCCTGGTGATGGGTATTAAGGAGGGCACGTATTGCATGGAGCACTGGGTGTTATATGAAAACAATGAATCGTGGATCACTACATCAAAAGCTAATGATGTATGGTGATTAACATAACATAATAAGAAAAGCCCAAAAAACAAAAAAACAAAACAAAAAAAGTAAATCCTATTTTTATGATGAGCATTTTATCACTTTTATAATAAATACTAAATATTACTTTTTTATTTTTATTTTATTTATTTTTTAAAGACTTTATTTATTTGAGAGAGACATAGCGAGAGCAGGAACACAAGCAGTGGGAGTGGGAGAGGGAGAAGCAGGCTTCCCGGTGAGCAGGGAGCCCGATGCGGGGCTCGATCCCAGGACCCTCGGATCATGACCTGAGCCGAAGGCAGACGCTTAACGACTGAGCCATCCAGGCGCCCTATTTTTATTTTTTTATGTATTGACAGAGAGAGACAGAGCAAGAGAGGGAACACAAATAGAGGGAGTGGGAGAGGGAGAAGCAGGCCCCCCGCGGAACAGGGAGCCCGATGCGGGGCTTGATCCCAGGACCCTGGGATCATGACCCGAGCTGAAGGCAGACGTTTAATGATGGAGCCACCCAGGTGCCCCTAAATATTACTTTAGAAGAAGATGAGCAATGTCATGAAAATTATGCCTACTGTGTTGGGAAAAGAATAACAACAATAATGAGAACTAGTATTATTATGACCTGATTTTGTTGAAAATCATTTATATACTTACACACACACACACACACACACAATATTAAATCATATATTTCCACCAAAAAATATTTATCAAAATATTGATAGTAGCTAATTATGAGTGGTAGGGTTTAGAGTATTTCAATTTTATTTTCTGTGCTCTAGCGCATTTTCTAAATTTTCTACAATTAACGCTAATATTATTTTTGGAAGTGAAGAATGCTCTTTAAAAAATTAAAAACATTTTTCTCTGGAGCCTGAAAGTCTACAAATTAGAGCTTGATCAGAACCCAGAGCTACTTAGTAGATACTGAAGTACTGAACCCATCAATCTTGGCCACTGTGTCAGCACTAGCCTCTTCTATCCAAATCCCTGAGGTTGAAGGAAAATCTTGTTAGCTACATACTGCTGTCCAACCAATCTTCATAAAATGCAAGTCTGGGTAGAGCAAACTCCTACAAGGACTCACCTTGCTTATGAATAAAATAGTCCATTTGTAAGTCCCGCCAGACACATTCAGAAGTAGAAGATTCACTGAATACACTTTCTTACCCCTGGCTTAATGTTTTTCACATGGTTTACTAGTCAGAGTCCCTTCCTTTCCTTTTTCACCTAGTCAAGTTTTGCCTCTCCTTCAAAGCACTGTTTTGTCAGCCAGTGCTCCCAAAGCACACTACAGTGATGCCATTCTATAAGGATTTTCTCTTTGTGTAGATGGTCTCTAGACTCACAGCCACTTGGATGCAAGGACAAGTACACATGCATACAAACACGCACCAGCGCACAATTTCTCCATCTGAGCACGTAGCTCAATATATTCTGCTAAGTGAGCTGAGTAAATGCGATGTGGATGGTATGGGTGCAGAGTGGACCTAAAGATGCTAAACACTCTGAAAATTTTGTTAAGTTTCAACCTTTCCAAAGAAGTGTTAAAAAAGAACAGTCCAAAACTTTTTTCATTTATGTCCAAGAAAGAAACTAGAATGAGTTTTAAATAAAGGGACTTAGACAGGAAACACCAGACTTGATAATATAAGTTGGAATCATAGACCGAACACTTTTGGGTCATCACTGCACTTCAATGGATGATTACACCTGAGTCTTCAATGAAAAGAGTTGTCTCACTAGCAACACTCAAGACTAAAGCGGGACCTAAGAGTAAACCAGCTGATCTGGCCATGCTGCAGGTAAAGAGGACAGCAACCATCTCTCAGGAAAAGCGATTACATCTCTTAAGAGTACAAGGTCAAATTCTGCTGGACCCACTCCAGACTGAATATAAAGTGATTCGTTGGTGGCTTACCTGCTTGTATCAGATCATTTTCTCACTAATGCAAAGATTATTACAACCATCATACTCTTTCTATCATGTTCAGAAAAAAAAAAAACGTGAAAAAATATATCCTTTTGTCTTTCTTTTTATGACGGGCATTCTTCGTATCTTAAATAATTCTTTTAACAAGGCTGACTGTAGGGGCGCCTGGGTGGCTCAGTTGTTAAGGGTCTACCTTCCGCTCAGATCATGATCCCAGGGTCCTGGGATCGAGCCCCATATTGGGCTCCCTGCTCAGTGGGGAGCCTGCTTCTCCCTCTCCCACTCCCGCTGCTTGTGTTCCCTCTCTCGCAGTGTCTCTCTCTGTCAAATAAATAAAATCATTTAAAAAAAAAAGACAAGGCTGACTGTAACCCATACTAACCAATCACTAACTACAATTATTAAGTATAAAAGAAATTCTTCCTCTTCACCCCCAAGAACTCTATAAATTACTGTAAGTAGAGTTGTAAAAACAACGTAAAACAAAAATTTTCATGGTACAAACATATAAACCACAGAGAAAGTTTATAAAGATCACACTTATAAATAAGGCAGATGCCCTGCCCTCGTATCAGTCACTTGCATGAGATTTTTCTCCCCATTTCTGGTGAAACTGGTCAAGAGACCTGGCAGGAAAGTGTGGTTAGCAGAACCAGTTTAAACTCATTCTAGTCTGTTACTTAGATTGTAAGTACAGGCAGAGGCTTGGATTTATATATGTATTTGTAGATCTGTTATATCCAAAAGGGAAGCAACATAGGTAAATCACAGTGTGATAAAAACGTAACAATTAACACAGGACAAAACACAGAAATGAAAAAGTGAATGGGGAAGGGAAAGGAATGGAAAACAATAAATACAAGTTGAATAGTCACAGGGGTTAAGCATAAAACATTTGCCTGATCTTTCTGGAAGTCAAGATGGAGAGAATGGATTGGCTGTGAAAATAAATATTAGCTGACATGCCTTGCATACTTACTATGATTACGTTTAGCATAAATACTTTATATGCATTTTTTCAATAATCACAAAAGTAGACAGTCCCCAACTTACAATGGTTTGACTTACGATTCTTCAACTACGATGGTGTGAAAATGATACACATTCCGTAGACACTCTACTTTGAATTTTGATCTTTTCTCAGGCTAGTGATAGGTGGTACAATACTCTCTTAATGCTGGGCACTGGCAGTGAGCGCCAACTCTCAGTCAGCCACGTGATCATGAGGTCAGCAACTGAGACGCTCACTACCTTTCTGTACCTATACAATCATCCTGTTTTTCACTTTAAGTACAATGTTCAATAAATTACATGGGATATTCAACACTTTACTATAAAATGCACTTTGTGTTAGACAATTTGCCCAACTGTAGGCTCCTGTGTTTTGAGCACATTTAAGGTAGGCTTGTCTAAGCTCTGATGTTCGGGTAAGTTAGGTGTATTAAATGCATTCTTAACTTATGCTATCTTCAACTTACAATGGGTTTATCAGGACGTAATCCCATAGTAAGTCAAGGCAGATCTGTAATTCCTTTTTGCAAATGAGATAATTAGAGTGAATTGCTCGAATGATCATATTCTCAGTCCAAAAATCTCTATTGGAGTTCTCCAAAGAAACAATGAGAATCAACAGGATGTGTGTGTGTGTCAAATGTATGTATGTATGCATGTTATGTACATGTGTGTGTATGTATGTGCGGGAGGAAGAGTGAAAGAATAAGAGAGAGAGAGAGTGGTTTATTTTGAAGAATTGGCTCACACCACTATGAGGGCTGGGAGGTTTGAAATCTGCAGGCTGGAGACCCAGGGAAGAAGAGCTGAAGTTGTCGTTTGAGCCCACAGTGGTCTAAAAGAGAATTCCTACTTTCTTGGGAAGCTTCAGTCTCTTTCTTTTAAGGCCTTGAATGGACTGGATATGGCTCACCTACATTATGTAGAGTAAGTTGCTTTACTTCGAACCTACTGATTTTAATGTTAATCTCATCTAAAAATTACATTCACAGTAATATCTAGACCAGTGCTTGACCAAATATTTTGATATTGTGGCCTAGCCAAGCCAAGATATAAAATTAATTATCACCTATGGTTAGTATGATTTCAAAGCCCATGGAACTTGTACTGTCCCATGCTATAAAATATCCTTTTACTAACTTTCCATAAGTACCTGTCTCAAGGCATCCACCAATATAATGATGCAGGATCAAGCAGGTTGATTTCCTTGAGAAGGGGTGATATATATACTCAGTGGAAAGGACAAGGGAGCAAGTTGTTAGCTGCATAGGCGCTGGATTCAGACAGATCTTGATTTCAAATTCTAGTCTCTGCTATGTTCTGTGTGAGCTTGAGTAACTTGTTTAACTCCCCTAACTCTCAGTTTCTTCATCTGTAAAATGATACATAACACCTAATTCACAGAATTTGCAGAAGCCACAGAATTAAAATACCTCATTCATAGAATTTGCAGGATTATGTGTAGTAATCATAATACAGGTCTTAATAAAGACCTAGAACAATAAATGTCACTTTTTCTTAACACTAATTCTTATATTATTATTTATTAATGGAATAACAAGGAGGCTTTACTTCTGTTACAAAAAAACAAAACAAAACAAAACAAAAACTTGTGGAACAGTTGGGCAAACGCACACTTTCCCTGACTTTCTGTTATAGTTATAAAAGGAAAACAACGAATCAAATGGTACTTCTAATGAGTTAGAGAAAAATAAGAAAGAAACAAAAGGAAACAAAAAGATCAAGCAAACAAAACAGAGACTTGAAGAGTGATCCACTGGTCCATGAATGGTATCAGCCCCATTTTTTTTTTTCCAGTCTCTAGCATAATGAAAACAAAATGTAAAAGTTAGTGTCTGACAAAGTCAAACATTTTTAATGAAAGAATACTACTTTCTTTTGAGATTATGTCCTTCCTGCATTTTCCCCTACATTTTTGATGTTAACAATATTCATAACATCTTAAAATAATGATAATAGTATTTAGTACGTTTTTCCCCCTTTGTTCTTTTTTTTCTACGACTTTAGGCAACAAAATAAAAGTCTGACAAACTTAACTTCAGACACATTATTTTCCCTTTAATTTTAATATTGTGTGAATTTGTAAAGTCTGAAAACCATGGCCCTAAGGTATGTCAGTAGAGTTTTAGGTAAGATGATTCTGAGATGTGTGACTGCACAAAGAGAAATAATCAGAACCCAAGATATTCCTGCCACGGAAAAGAAGTAATGCCAATTATCTGAAGGAATATCTATGTATGCCAGTGTGAAAAAATAATCTCTAGCATATTCAGAAAACCTTCATGACTAATTCACACTCTGTGTTACATAACTGAATGCACTGGCAGGTGTGTCTGATTAAAAAAAAAAAAAAAGTCAAGCCTGTACTGAGGATCTTCCTTCACTCTCAAATTGAAAAACAATGTTGGGGACTGACTCAGACATCTACTACTGAGTTTCAAGCCTCCCCAAAATTAGCAGCTCAGAAAACAACCATTTGTATTTCTCATGATCCTGTGTGCTGGCAGGGGCCCCTCATGTGGCTTCTGCTCAGTCTGGGGAGTCGACTGGGACGGGCAGAACCAAGCCTCATGCACGTGCCTGCCATACGGGGCCAGCTTATGGCTGGGCTCCTCTCTCCTCATTAACTTCCATTCCAGCCTCCACTGGCAGCCTCAGAGTGGCATTCCAATGGACACAAGCCTCAGGTACAGTGTCATCAGCAGGTTTGCTGATGTGCAATTCACCAAAGTAATTGCATCTATAAAGTAAGTCACCCAGGCTGAGTGACTGCAAAGAGGCTAGGATTCTGAGCTATGTGACTCATGGGGGCATGTTCCTGCAACACTCTCCCATGGGGACTCTATGTCCAGGTCCCCTATGTTACCCCGAGTTTTCAATACAAGTGTCTTGGAAAACATTGTGAATATATATTTCTAAGGCTCTTTTGTCTTGGCAAAATAAGCCAGACAGAGAAAGACAAATACTGTATGATTTCACTTCTATGTGGAAACTAAAAAACAAAACAAATGAATAAACAAACATAATATTTGATATTAACTATAGAAAATGCAGATGATGAGGGCTGACGCCAACATCAACTAGCAATTTTAGATGGAAAATAGCTACTGCTTTATAATTTTGTCTATTCAATTATAAATTGGATCAGATTTACAGTGGAATGCAAAGTTTAAGAGGTATTAATGAGTTAATAGCATGAATAGAAATTAAAAACCTTAAACCTATAGAATGTACTACTTAACAAAATTAGAATTATGTCTTTTAAATATAATAATAAAACTAAAAGTAGCAATAAAAATGGCAATTGAAGACGTATCACATAACCTGGTAAAGTTAAGAGATATTTTTAAGGCTTACTTTCCAAATTTTTTTTTTTGAAAAAAGATCAATTTTTATGGATTTGAGATTTACAGACGCATTAGATGGAAACGTAGTGTAGCAACAAGTTAAAATATTTACAGTTCCTTTTCCTACAAGTGCTGTTTCATAAAATATGCTGCATAGCAAAACAATAATTAATTTTCTCATTGGACCCTGAAAACATAATAAGATATAAACAGAGAAAGCATTATTTTTATTCAGCTTGTTGAGAATCCTCATCCCTTATCATTTCAATTAGGTACTACTAAGAATAGTACCGTATAGATGAATTTTATAGTGTGGAGAAGGAGAAAGTAGATGAATCACACTTTCAAGATGGATGTTTCTACCAGACTTATAAATAGTCTCATAATGTTTATAAAACCATAAGCAGCTTCCTTGTCTTCCCCACTTGTTTTTACCATACAAAGTCTTTTCAAGCCTTTCCTCAACTCTCAACTACTCATTAATGATCACCTATTGAAAACTGCCCTCTCCCCCATTCCTTAGCCCTCACAACCCCCCTTTTGCTGGTAGGCTTTTTATTTTTTCCTTGCCACTTGCCATATTCTAACATGTTATATTTTCCCTATTTATTAATTTATCAATTGTCTGTCTACTGCCCTAGGCTGTAAACTTCACAAGAACAAGGAATTTTTTGTCTATTTTGTTTGCAGGTGTATCCCAAGATCCTTGACTACTGTCTGTCAAATAGCAGGGCCTCAATAAATATTTATTGAAATAATTATGTTCATTTGACTGAGATATGCATCTCACTCAAATAAATATCAGTGAAAAAGCACTCTGAAAATTATACAGTAGGGCAATACATGTGTTGGCAATGAGTTAGGGAGACAACTAAATATATTGCTGAGAGCTGTGTAAATTCGAACCACATTTGCAGGCTAGTTTGCTCACGTGTCCAAGTTACTGTCACAGTGTAAACTTAATGTACTGGAAGAACTTATGGCCAAAGGGGTGCTCCAGGTATGGAAGGAAGTTACTTCACTAGCTGACAACCATAAATATGCCCTTGCTGCAGACATAGATGAAACTGTATACAAATCAACAAGAGACATCTATTTACTATCATGAGAAAGGAAGGAAGTTTGTTAACATTCTGATGTGCTTTAGGTATCTAACTAGTGTTAACACCCCCAGTGCAACTCTAAATGGAGCCAGTGTTTTCCAGGTTAGGTTGCGGGATGAGAATGTGGAAACAAGTTCTTAGGGCAAGCAATGAATTTCAGAGGGAGTTTACACAAGGAGTAAGGCCGATGATCAAAATCATTGGGATACACCAAACGCAGTCCTAAGAGGAAAGTATATAGCAAGAGAAGCCTTTCTCAAGAAACAAGAAAGGTCTCAAATACACAACCTAACCCTACACCTAAAGGAGCTAGAGAAAGAACAGCAAATAAAGCTACCTATTACATGGACTGAACACTCAAGGTTATTAGAATGATCTTTCTTGGAAAAATGAGCTTATTGGATTTCTGGCAATTATTATGAAAAATTAAGGAAAAAAATTTGGATCAGTGGATCTTCACTTAGTCAAGTCCGTGGATTACTTCTGTATTACTTGGAAATATTCCTTGTAGTATACTAGCATGACACAAGAAAGCATTTTCCACAGGGAAAAAAAATGGAAAATTTTGAAAAATGGATGGTATTACCTTTTTTTTTTTTTGCTGTGAAAACAAAAACAGCAAGAAATTTCTCAGAATAGGGGAATGTCTTGGGGAATCACATCTATGGAGAGGAATTACTATGTAGCAATTTAAAAATATACAATGGTGAGATCACCTTTTATTATCAGCAAGTGGAAAAAAGAGGTAAGAAAATATATGTATCTTAAAATACTTATTGAGAGAGATCACTTAGAGTAGAATTTACACGTATGAGTCTGTGGATTCAGACTGCCTGGGTTTGAATCTCTTTTCTACCACTTACGATATATAAAACAATGGCAAATTACTTAACTTTGTCATACGTCTCTAAGCTTTAGTCAATACATCTGTAAAACGAGGACAGGTATCTACTTGAGAGTCATAATTAGGATTATGTGATTAAGTCCATGTAAAGCAAGCAGCACAGTGTCTAACTCACTGATATGTTCAATAAACATTAGTTGCTCTTGTTATTGTTGTTGATAAATACACACAGATAGACAGAGCTAGATATACACTCAAAATAAAATGGCATAAAGGTAAAAGGATAAAAAAAATCATATGCCAAGCAAAAATCAAACAGGTGCCAGTGAAGCTACAGCAGTACAGACTTTAAAAACAAACTCATTGTGGATGAAGTTGGACATTATACATACTAACATAAGAGAAAGCCTGTTTGAAGAAATAACAATTTAAATTTACATGCAGCTAATAAGAGAAACTCAAAACGTACACAGCAAAACTTCAAAGCACTGAGATGAGAAAATCCACAATCATGGGGAAGGAATTATAACTAATTTCCCAGTTATTGATTTCTCAGGCTGACCAAAGAATTAGTAAAACTGAACAAGTGTGATCTGATGGTCATATATATGAAAGGGCACTCAATAACCGGAAAATTAATATTCTTTAAAAGCAGAATGGGTCATTGATAACCTGTCAAGATATAAGGCAAATATCAATAAACTAACATCATGCGATGATGTTATCTGACCATAATACAGTAAAATTCAAAATTAAGAAAACACATTATATGGGTCTATATATTAAAAAAATAGCATACACATCATGCACAAACACACACACACACACAAAAGACTTTTCATAGATAACACCAAGATATATGTAATGTTTTTTAAAAAGAGTTATTTTATTTCAGAGAGAGAGAACATGCTTGTGCATGTGCATGTGAGGGGAGAGGGGCAGAGGAGAGAGAGAATCCCAAGCAGACTCCCCACTGAGCCCCAATGTAGGGCTCCATCTCATGACCCTAAGATCATGACATCCGACGCTCAACCAATGGAGCCACCCAGGAACCCCATATATGTGACATTTTTATATGTATGTGTGTGACTCATCTCCAAAGAACATAGAGTAAAATGTTAACATCTACCTAGTTTTAGTGGTTTTTCTTATAGAGTTGCTGAACTTTTATTACTTGTTGCTTTCTTTTTTCCCTATCCAGAAAGAGAAGGGAAGAAGAGAAATCAATGAGATTTAATTATTTAAAAGGAGGTAAAAAATATGGCCCCTAAAATGTATATGATGATTAGTATAAATACAGAATGCTGCCTTAAAAAGTGACTTTTCACTAGAAGCATTCAATCAGAACCTAGATGGCTGCTGATCTGTCATCTAAAACAGGTTCCTACATTCACTAAGGAAATGGATTAGCTAGTAGTTTAAATCTGTTAAGATTTTTATATCTCAAAATCTAATTTGCGGGGCAGGGGCAGGCTATAGTTTCTTGAGATATTTGTGTAAAGACAAAAAAAAAAAGTTCATCTCTGTACCCATTTCTATATCCAGAAATATCCCATAGAAACATCCCCCTGACTGAAATGGACAGATCATCTAAGCAAAAGATCAACAAGGAAATAAAGACTTTAAATGACACACTGGACCAAATGGACTTCACAGACATATTCAGAACATTCCATCCCAAAGCAACGGAATACACGTTCTTCTCTAGGGCCCATGGAACATTCTCCAGAATTGATCACATCCTAGGTCACAAATCAGGTCTCAACCAATACCAAAAAGATTGGGATTATTCCCTGCATATATTCAGACCACAATGCTTTGAAACTAGAACTCAATCACAAGAGGAAAGTCGGAAAGAACTCAAATACATGGAGGCTAAAGAGCATCCTACTAAAGAATGAATGGGTCAACTAGGAAATTAAAGAAGAATTAAAAAAATTCATGGAAACCAATGAAAATGAAAACACAACTGTTCAAAATCTTTGGGATACAGCAAAGGCAGTCCTAAGAGGAAAGAATATAGCAAGAGAAGCCTTTCTCAAGAAACAAGAAAGGTCTCAAACACACAACCTAACCCTACACCTAAAGGAGCTAGAGAAAGAACAGCAAATAAAGCCTAAAGCCAGCAGGAGAAGAGAAATAATAAAGATCAGAGCAGAAATGAATGAACTAGAAACCAAAAGAACAGTAGAACAGATCAACGAAACTAGGAGCTGGTTCTTTGAAAGAATTAACAAGATTGACAAACCCCTGGCCAGACTTATCCAAAAGAAGAGAGAAATGACCCAAATCAACAAAATCATGAATGAAAGAGGAGAGATCACAACCAACACCAAAGAAATACAAACAATTATAAGAACATATGATGAGCAACTGTATGCCAGCAAATTAGATAACCTGGAAGAAATGGGTGCATTCCTAGAAATGTATCAACTACCAAAATTGAACCAGGAAGACATAGAAAACCGGAACAGACCTATAGCCATCAAGGAAATTGAAGCAGTCATCAAAAATCTCCCAACAAACAAAAGCCCGGGGCCAGATGGCTTCCCAGGGGAATTCTACCAAACATTTCAAGAAGAATTAATACCTATTCTCCTGAAACTGTTCCAAAAAATAGAAATGGAAGGAAAACTTCCAAACTCATTTTATGAGGCCAGCATTACCTTGATCCCAAAACCAGACAAAGACCCCATCAAAAAGGAGAACTACAGACCAATATCCTTGATGAACATGGATGCAAAAATTCTCACCAAAATACTAGCCAATAGGATCCAACAGTACATTAAAAGGATTATTCACCAAGACCAAGTGGGATTTATCCCTGGGCTGCAAGGATGGTTCAACATCCACAAATCAATCAACGTGATACAATACATTAACAAAAGAAAGAACAAGAATCATATGGTCCTCTCAATAGATGCAGAAAAAGCATTTGACAAAGTCCAGCATCCTTTCTTGATCAAAACTCTTCAGAGGATAGGGATAGAGGGTACATACCTCAATATCATAAAAGCCATCTATGAAAAACCTACAGCTAATATCATTCTCAATGGGGAAAAGCTGAGAGCTTTTCCCCTAAGGTCAGGAACACGGCAGGGATGTCCACTATCACCACTGCTGTTCAACATAGTATTAGAAGTCCTAGCCACAGCAATCAGACAACAAAAGGAAATCAAAGGCATCCAAATCGGCAAAGAAGAAGTCAAACTCTCACTCTTTGCAGATGATATGATACTGTATTTGGAAAACCCAAAAGACTCCACCCCAAAACTGTTAGAACTCATACAGGAATTCAGTAAAGTGGCAGGATATAAAGTCAACGCAAAGAAATCAGTAGTATTCCTATACACCAACAACAAGACAGAAGAGAGACAAATCAAGGAGTCGATCCCATTTACAATTGCACCCAAAACCATAAGATACCTAGGAATCAATTTAACCAAAGAGGCAAAGGATCTGTACTCAGAAAAGTATAAAATACTCATGAAAGAAATTGAAGAAGACACAAAGAAATGGAAAAACGTTCCATGCTCATGGATTGGGAGAACCAACATTGTGAAGATGTCAATGCTACCTAGAGCAATCTACACATTCAAAGCAATCCCCATCAAAATACCATCCACTTTTTTCAAAGAAATGGAACAAATAATCCTAAAATTTGTATGGAACCAGAAGAGACCCCGAATAGCCAGATGAATATTGAAAAAGAAAAGCAAAGCTGGCGGCATCACAATTCCGGACTTCCAGCTCTATTCCAAAGCTGTCATCATCAAGACAGTATGGTACTGGCACAAAAACAGACACAAAGATCAGTGGAACAGAATCGAGAGCCCAGAAATGGACCCTCAACTCTATGGTCAACTTATCTTTGACAAAGCAGGAAAGAATGTCCAATGGAATAAAGACAGTCTCTTCAACAAATGGTGCTGGGAAAATTGGACAGCCACATGCAGAAGAATGAAACTGGACCATTTCCTTACACCACACACAAAAATAGACTCCAAATGGTTGAAAGACCTAAACGTGAGACAGGAGTCCATCAAAATCCTAAAGGAGAACACAGGCAACAACCTCTTCGACCTCAGCTGCAGCAACTTCTTCCTAGAAACATCACCAAAGGCAAGGGAAGCCAGGGCAAACATGAACTATTGGGATTTCATCAAGATCAAAAGCTTTTGCACAGCAAAAGAAACAGTCCACAAAACCAAAAGACAACCGACAGAATGGGAGAAAATATTTGCAAATGACAGATCAGATAAAGGGCTAGTATCCAAAATCTATAAAGAACTTATCAAACTCAACACCCAAAGAACAAATAATCCAATCAAGAAATGGGCAGAAGACATGAACAGACATTTTTCCAAAGAAGACATCCAAATGGCCAACAGACATATGAAAAAGTGCTCAACATCGCTCGGCATCAGGGAAATCCAAATCAAAACCTCAATGAGATACCACCACACACCAGTCAGAATGGCTAGAATTAACAAGTCAGGAAATGACAGATGTTGGCGGGGATGTGGAGAAAGGGGAACCCTCCTCCACAGTTGGTGGGAATGCAAGCAGGTGCAACCCCTCTGGAAAACAGTATGGAGGTTCCTCAAACAGTTGAAAATAGAGCTATCATCCGATCCAGGAATTGAACTACTGGGTATCTACCCCAAAGATACAAATGTAGGGATCCGAAGGGGTACGTGCACCCCAATGTTTATAGCAGCAATGTCCACAATAGCCAAACTGTGGAAAGAGCCAAGATGTCCATCGACAGATGAATGGATAAAGAAGATGTGGTATATATACACAATGGAATATTATGCAGCCATCAAAAGGAATGAGAGCTTGCCATTTGCAACGACGTGATGGAACTGGAGGGTGTTATGCTGAGTGAAATAAGTCAATCAGAGAAAGACATATATCATATGACCTCACTGATATGAGGAATTTTTAACCTCAGGAAACAAACTGAGGGTTGCTGGAGTGTGGGGGGTGGGAGGGATGGGGTGGCTGGGTGATAGACATTGGGTAGGGTATGTGCTATGGTGAGCGCTGTGAATTGTGCAAGACTGTTGAATCACAGATCTGTACTTCTGAAACAAATAA
This sequence comes from Eumetopias jubatus, assembly GCF_037043125.1. NCBI lineage: Eukaryota > Metazoa > Chordata > Mammalia > Carnivora > Otariidae > Eumetopias > Eumetopias jubatus. The sequence continues at coordinate 28,873,099 of NW_028274820.1, forward strand.
TGCAATATATGTTAAGAAAAAAAAAGAAGAAGAAGAAGAAGATAGCAGGAGGGGAAGAATGAAGGGGAGTAAGTCGGAGGGGGAGACGAACCATGAGAGACGATGGACTCTGAAAAACAAACTGAGGTTTCTAGAGGGGAGGGGGGTGGGGGGATGGGTTAGCCTGGTGATGGGTATTAAAGAGGGCACGTTCTGCATGGAGCACTGGGTGTTATGCACAAACAATGAATCATGGAACACTGCATCAAAAACTAATGATATAATGTATGGTGATTAACATAACAATAAAAGATAAAAAAATAAAAAGAAATATCCCATAGAGAAAAATCACCTTTATCCTAATTCATTTTAACTTATTTAAAAAAAGCCTTTTTAGTGGGTACTACAAAAGATATTTTAGAAGTTCTAAATATAAGAAGTCCACTGGTTCCTCTTGCCTCTATGCTTAGCTCCCTGACTAGTAAGTAACTAATTGATCAACCAGAGACCTAGAATATGATATAATATGTGAATATTTTCAGAGATAACTAACTATACTAGCACCAAAGGAACTCATTGGCACAATGTTTAATATAAAGATAGAAAATAATTATTTGAACAAATCATTTAGGTACTGTGAAATTAACATCTGAGAATAGTGACAGCCTGAAGTCAGTGTGTTTTCTCTGTAATTTGTGATCGGATTATTTAGCCCATCTGTGCCAAAGATTTCCAATTTCTATTTAATTAGGAATTCTATAAACTAGATAAATGGTTTAAGTATAATGGAAAAGAGCTTGCTTTTCAAAGAGCATTTTTCATTCTATGACCTGAAAGCACATAATAAAATCGTTTTCCAATTCCTATACTATGCTGAGAGATTAATTAATACAATAGTCAATAATGTACAAAGAATAGAAGGTTTTTATCAAATTGAATGGCTTCTCAGTAGAAGCAACTACATGTGGCACTGAAATAACGTAAATTCAAAATAAATACTTATTTCTTAGGTAAAGATTTTATTGCATTAGAAAAATTCATACAAGAGTTTCTTTATTCTAGGAAAAGAAAAATACTATTGGGTTCTATATGGATTACCTAAACATGATGTTTTAAAGCATTTCTCTAAGTCAATCAGAGAAGGACAATTATCATGTGGTTTTACTCATACGTGGACTATAAGAAATAGAGCAGAGGATCATAGGGCAAGGGAGGGAAAACTGAATGGGAAGAAATCAGAGAGGGAGACAAATCATGGGAGACTCTTGACTCTGGGAAACAAACCAAGGGTTATGGAAAGGGAAGTGAGTGGGGGATGGTGTGACAGGGTGATGGGCATTGAGGAGGGCATGTGATGGGATGAGCACTGGGTGTTATACACAACAAATGAATCATTGAACATTATATCAAAAACTAATGCTGTACTATATGTTGGCTAATTGGATTTAAATAAAAATTAAAAAAAGAAAAAATATATATATTCAATTTTAAAAAAGCATTTCTAAGTATTTAACTAGAATCGCAAAGTCTTAAGGTTAGAATGTAATTAAAGAATTATGTATAAGTATTATCTAAGTACACAATTATTTTTTAAAAGTCCATCAATTTGTAATATGACAAGTCCTGGACACTTTTTTTTTTTTTTTTTTTTTTTTTTTTTTTTTTTTACATAGCTGGATTCTGGATTCATTCTCTCTGTTGAGCAAATTAGCTGGTCTCTTTGCACCTCAGCTAGCTCCACGTTACACTACGGTATAAAGTCTGCCAAGTTGTTACGGGGCTCAAGTAGTGACCATCACAAAAATGTTTGCTTTTTTATTGTGTGTGTTCTTTCCTGCATGCCTTTAAATATCAGTGTTTTCCTAGAATTCCATCTTAGAACCATCTGAAGAGGCACATCCTTCCCTTCTGTTGACTAACAGCTTGATTTCCAAATCCACATTTACAACTCCTAACTGACATACCCAGCTGAATATTCTTTAGGCATCTCAACTCATTATGCTCCCAAGTAAATTATCTTAATCCACACACCCACAACAAGTCCCCCCCACCCCACCCCCGCCAAGTATCTCCAAATTCAAACGCAGTGAATAGTACAAATATCCAGCCCAGGTGGTTGGCAATGCAGTCCTGGGAAAACGGAAAATATCCTCTACTTACCAACAATATTAATTTGACCACTAAACATAATTCTGCCTCCTCGATGTTGATGTACTTGCATCCCCATTACCATTCTTCCTTAGTTCTCACTCTTAAACTACTGAAATTATTTCTTGTCACCCCACCTCTAGTTTATCACCCACCCGCAGTTCAAACCACCTACCTTTCACATACCATTATAGGAATATTTCCAAAGCACTAATATTATCATGCCATTCCCTGCCTACGACATATGAATGTCCTTCCTTTATGTAAAGAATAAGTCTCCAAATATTTGGCCCAAGATTCTTTCAAGAATTTGCCCTACATCTGGTCTACCCTCATCTCTCACCACTCTCTCTGTCCACACTGTGCTTTAGACCCAAATGAACACTTGCCATACCCCCAAACATATCAAATTATCTCTTTCCAACTTTAGTCCTATATGCTCTTCCCTCTAGCTTCATTCCTACTGCCTATTTGTATCTGGGAGTCTGAGTACACATATGATCTGTAAAACTATCTCTGATCCTACCCTTAGTTCCACATAGTGAACTGTGATCACTTTTGACCTTGGTTAATATCTTGAGCATAATTCTAATTCTGTTCCTATAAAACTGTGATGTGCTACTCTACTTTTCCCATCTCCCTCAGGAGATAATGAAGAATTTGTCCTAGAGGTCTGATTTTCCAGCACTTATAGATAGTATCTAGCATATTCTGGCTACTCAAAAAGTGTTGGACAAATAAAGAAATGAAAAAAAAGTAGAGATTGCTATGTACATATACTTTAAATAAAAATAAATCACATTTCAACTTTAAACCTACAACAAAATTTGAATCTTTAAATGTTTCCGCTATATCTCAGTTTCTATTTTTTGACTACTTTATTATGCTTCTATTTTTAATTTTTAGTCATTAGTAACTTCCTCCTAGCAGCTTAATTTGCTTTATCACTTTTAGGTTTATCATGTTATTTGATTTATCTTGTCTTCCCAAAATTACTGTGTAAAATTTATCCAATTTAAAAAACATCCTTTACATACAACAATTAACTAGATACATGTTTTATACCCAACTGTGTACTAGCTATATTTTACATATTTTCCAAAAAATCTATGGATATTATCCTGTTTTAAATCATCTTACATGGTTATTTTTTATTTAAAATTTTGTTTTGTTTGTTTCTTTAATCTGGCACTTGTTCGATACTTGTTGGTTACTTGGATAAACTCTCTAGTGAGGAATTTACACATCCTTCTAAGAACAAAAACACCAGAATTGAAGAGTATTTCAATTACCTACCAATCTTATTATGTGACTTTATTTTGAGGAACTTACTGACATAAAGTCAAGACAAATAAATTCACAAAACAATGTAAAGGTATGATCCTTCTATATTAAAGCTGAAAAAACAAAGTTCAAGAGAATTTAAGAAGTATCTTCCAAATTTACCTTCAAACTACTGACCCACCTCTCTTAAACTTGATTTCCTAAAACCCAGCCATGACTAATTCTCATTGCACTTTAAGCCTGATGAAAACCCAAATAACCAACAAATCAAGAACGGTTGATCTATACTTTAAAGATCCCTAGATTAACTTCTCTATCCCTAGATTAGAGATAAGATTGAAATAAATGTACAACGAAAATTCATCAGTGCATTCATTCAACAACACTGAGCATCTCCTGACTGACGGACACTGCTAGGCACTGAGAATCAGAGGTAAGTATAACACAGTCACTACCTTCAAAAATTCACACTTGACAAACCATGGTTCACTCAAAGGATTATAGGGGCCAGGCAGGAAACACAAACAAGTACAGCAAATCAGATAAGGAAAAACCACCACATCAGCATGATGATAAATTTTATGGGTATTTTTAGGACATAATAGGAAGTGGTATGGGCTCTTGTGAACTGGAGAATATGTGTTCTTTATAAGGAGGGAAATTACTACTGAGAGCCTACCAATTGTTGCCTTAAGGAATTAGGAGCCCCGAGCTGCCTGATAAGCCAATTTTTAAAGAGAAGACTGAAGACCAGATTTTCATATGAAATCCTTTCGGGTTGAAAAACTTGTAATCAATTATAACCATCCTAAAAACAAAACAAAACACTGTGGGCGCCAGTGTAGTACTCAACACCCTCCCCCCACCCTTGACTAGCTCTGGACTGCGGGCCACCAGATCAAAACCTCTAGGTTAAACTCTAGTCATAGATAACAACATAAATCTATTTAGTTATAGATATGTTCTTCCAGTGCCCCACCAAAATGAGTTTTATAACTTAGTAGATCCTACTGGAGTTGAGCTAATAAGGCAAAGAAGGAAAGTCAACTCGCTCACACTTGCCCCAACAAGACAGAGTGTGACAGGTTTTAAATTAGCATGAGTTCAATGCTCCTTCCTCATCCCACACCTCCCTCCTCTTACTACTATTTAACTTGCTAGTCAGCCTGATTATTTCTCCAGTTTATTGTATATACTTTCCAGATTGGAAATATGAGTAAACATGAATATCTTATTTAAAATGAGAATGAAAACTAGTCACCTGTCATATAGTCTATGATGATAACAGAGTGCATTTTCTGAAGGTGTCTGATAGAAGCTGAGAACTCAAACAGAAATAACGTTTTACCTCCCAATCTGGCAAAATGTATATAAATAAAGTATTTCTCAGTTAAACAGCAAATTCTCCGCCGTAAACCACCATGTATTATCACATGATGTCTCAGGAAATCAATATGCCTCTGATAGATTCTGAACCAAAGTCAAATTTTAGGACTGTTTCCTTTCCCTCCTTGATAATGTTCACTTAGCGCTTTGCCTCTTTATAACAAATAAGTATGAAAAAAAAACCTCTTACACTATCTAAAATACTATTATCTTTCATATACATATACCATATGTGTGTGTGTGTGTGTTTGTGTGTGTGTATTCTATTAAAACATGCCCACGATGGACTTAAGGAACTTTGGTAACATTTAAGTCTTGGCTGCTTGAGTAATCACTTATATCCCTGGACCATTCTGTTGTTTAATAGCCTCTTAGTAGTTGCAAATCACCAAAAGATCTGAAATTCAATCTAACATTGGTTGAGGAAATTGGCTTGACACATACATCTCATCTTAGATTCCTAAGATTAACAGAGTGTTATGTCATTAGACACATAAAGGTGAGTGAGAGGCAGAAAGGAAATGCAGCAGAGAAAGAGACTTAAAAGGTAATTTTCAAAATAAAAGGCACAAGTATGATTGCCACGAAGGCATAAAGTGAACATGTATCAAGAATTTTAATTAACTTGTTAATTAATGAAGGAATTAACAGATGTTACAACTGGTTCAAAAGAGAACTCAGAGTACCAAACGATATATTTATAGTTGGATAATGATACTGAGATGAATTTACAAACTGATGCCTAACAGCTGGTCATTATCTACGGTGAGAAAACCAATTGCGGTCCACAGGAAACAATGTTTGTTTCTATGGAAAGGAATTTTTTACATTACTCACAGGTTTCGACAACTTCACCTCTACTTCTGCGAAACTGTAAAACAGCCAATCAAAGGCAAGCAGAGGTGGAAATACCTCAGAAAGATCAGCTAGCCCAAAATCCATTAAAATCAATATCTTTCGTGATTTTTCCTTATGGTAATAAGAAACATTTGCTCATTTCAGAATTAGGCCAAACATTAGCCCTAAACATTCAATGGCTAATACTACCTTAAACACATCCTCATCTCAATAAAGAGATCAGCTCTAGAAATTTTATTAATAGAACTTCAATTTCTTTATTTGACCTGGTGACAGCTCATGACCTCAGAAAGAATATAAAAGAAATGGAATTTCTAACCAGAAGAGACAAAATCAATCTTCACTAATTAATCTTCATTAATTAATGTAGCTATTTTATGCTTTCCAATAGATTTGGTAGAAGTAAATAAATCAGATGTCTGAAATTCTGATTACAGCAGATGACAAAATTGGCAAAGATAAGCTACTGGAGTTTAGAAACAACAAGAAAACTTAGGATACTTGCTCTGAAAAGTATTCTCTATGTGATCATGGACAGCTTAATTTTTAACCTCTATGTGCCCAAAGTTCTTCATGTATAGTAGTGATATGATGGCTCTCTCATCATTGTCAGGATAAACTTACTAATACATGCATCAAAGTCTTGCAAGTGTATCTATAAACGGTGCATCTGTTTACTATTAGGTAAATGACCTTTTTAGATGCTTCCCAGAGCAGAAGCTGGAAGGCTGATGCCAGAGATGTCCATCCAAATAAGGCACATCCCAGCCCCAGAAGATTCACAATTTTGGGACCCTGATATTTTGTCTGGGTTCTAATCAATCCAAATTAAAAAAAAAAAAGTTTTTCAAACTCTCTACATAAAGAGGCAATAGTTGGAAATGAAATTTATGAGACTGCATGCTTCGAGTCTTGTAATGGATTTAAAATGGAACATTTGTGTGCATAAACAAACCTGCAAGGCATTTCATGTTTTTGGAAATAGCAGAATAACAATTATTATAGAATCGTTATTAAAAAACTGTATCAGATATTCACATTATGTTGTTAAACACACAAAAATCTAGCTTTTGGGTTTTGTTGTTGTTGTTCCTGTATCCATTTAGTATAGCAATTCTTATGAAGGTCTGGGTATACCAACTCATACCACTAACACCTGCAAAGCAAGAGGAAACAATCAACCCATGGTTTCATGGAGAACCAAATATTTATTGAACATCGATTCTGGGTCCAGCTTTATGTTTGGCACAATGAACAAAGGCATGAGTATTAAGATGCTCCTTCTCTTGAGAAACTATCTTCCTACAAAGGCAAGAGACACACATGAGACAGATAATAAAACAAGTCAACAAGTCAACAAATGCCAGAATGAGTGGTATAAATAGATCAAGCCACACCCAAGAAAGGTCTTCATTTAAATAATATCTGGCCTAATCTACTGCCAAATCCAGCAGAAATACTTATCAGTTGCCAGGAATTTATAAGAATGAGTAACTATGCATTTGTATATATGCATTAAATAAAGGACAGAGGATAAAAATAAGCTCCCCTCAAGAATGTGGAAATAAGTCTGCCTGCTGAGGTTTAACTATAAAATCGGTACATAATAGATCAATGAATATATTTCTGTGAAGCTCTCAGAGCAAAAATGCCTGAGTGTAATATACACAGAGAATGTGTGAGTCATGGAGTGGAGGGGATTGGCTATTCAACACTGGAAGACAGAAAAGAGTGAACAGTAAAGGCAGAAAATTAGTGCACATCTAAGCACCAAGTGGGGAGACTCTTGGTGTACAGACAGACTACTGGGTCTCCTGAGGCAAGACTGCATCATTTGTGAAGGTGGTTGTACCAGGCTATCTCCTCCTAAATGCATTAGACAATCAGATTCTGTAACTAACAACTCTGTCCTAATTTCCTGCCTAAAAGAACAAACTCAGGATTGCCATAAAGCTTCCTTGATAGCTTCCCAAGAGTGAGAGAAAAATGCCAGAAAAAGGATACGAGTGCCCTGCCCTTTTTAGCTGCCTTTCTCACAGTAAGAGTAATTAGAATAGAGAACATTTTTTGAGTCATTACTATGCACCAGACACTGTTCTAAATGTTTTCCCTGAATTAACTCTAAAGCATCACAACCTTATAAGCTATGCCCAGTTATTACCCTTATTTTGCAGATGAGGAAGCTGAGGCAGAGAGGGGTGACATAATTACTAGAAATCACACAGTCAAGGAAGTCTTTCTTAAATACTATACTACACTGCTTCTCACAGTAACTTACTAATTGATATTACATATTATGTCATTTATTAACTTCCTAATTTTTGCAAAATCTGTGAGCTAGATGAGCATAAATCAGTACCTCTAATTCCCCACCAGTTCTAGACCCTGTAAAGATTAATTTCTGGGTTTTCAGTGCTAGTTCTAGATAAACAAAAAGCAACAAAAAAACCCCCACATTTTCAGGTGGCAAAAGTTCTCCTCCTCCACGTGGCAACTGATCGTGACATGAGTTTTCTTTTTACTCATACATATACACTTTACCTTTTACTTATACACATACACTCTTCAAAGTTCCACAGTCTCATCTATTTCTATAGACATAAAACATAACACTTTGTATCTCTGAGATAAGACAATAAATTTTCAAATTTTCAAATTTTCAAATAGATTTAGTATTAAAAAGCAATGAGTTTTATAAATAAAATACTGCTTCCTGATATAACAGTACAGGCAATAACGATAACAAATTATCGTTAGAAAATTTTTATTGTATGTAACTAATGAATTGTTGAACACACCAAAAACTAATCATGTACTATATGTTGGCTAATTGAACATAATAAATAAAAAATACAAATACAAATTACCACACACACACACACAAGAAAATTTTTATTGTGAAAATCAGGCCAAATAATAATGTGTTACTCATAAATGCACCATTTTGAAGCAGCTAAAGGATGCACAGTCTCTATCTTTCCATTTCTTTAGCCGTGAAATAATGCTATCACATTTTGAATTAGTCTTTTGTGTTTCTGTCCCACAACAATATTGGTTTTTAGAAGAGGTCCCGGATGATAACTCTCTTATTTTACCCTAAAGAACATAGGCTTTTTTGCATGGCCAAGGCCAAGGTTAAAAAACCTCTCCTTTACACGATTGTTCTTCACAGGCTCTTTTTTTATTTTTGAAATGTCACACATCCTCACATTTATTTCCCTAAAAAAAATATGCAGAAACTTGGCAACATCCAAGCACCAGCTCCCAACTTGTTTTCATGAAAGTGCACAGCCTGGGTGGAAAAAAAATCAAACATGGGGAGGCAGGTGATGTTCTTCCCACTAGCTCAGTGAGTTCCCCATGTAAAAAGGACATGGCACAAGGTTGGACACCCACCATCAGAGGCCCAACAACAGATGGACTGACTAAGAATGAGCACTGCTGCCAAGATCTGTAAATGTCAAAATAGAATAAAACACATAAGTTGAGGAAAATGGGACAAAAAAAAATATGTGTGAAAATGGGAACCTGAAATTAGAACCAATGTTGAAGGAAGTGAGATTAAAAGTGTGTATTCAATGGCTGTTAAGACCTCAACTCACGTGAATATTTTAGCAGAAAGAATAAAGAGGACTGCTTATTTTTTGACGGTCAGATTTAAATGCCAGTCTCTTCTGTTTATTTAGGAAGTCTATGCTAAGAAGCAAATAAAGAGGTCTGGGCCATTAAAGAATGTGTCTTCTGATTTTGGCTTCAGAATAAGGTTACTGTTTGGACAAGTAGTAGAGTTGGAACAACATGTAGAATCGAAATGATGTTTGAGAAATAGGTCTATTATGGAGGGCCTTTTATGCCAGGTTCATGCATGTGGAAGGCATCGTTAACCAACAGAGAAATCGCTGCAGTATTCCGAGTAGAAAAGTGTCATGTGCAACATGAAGAAAATAAATATCAAGAAAATGACTCTAAGTGTTACACAGGGTAGACTGAAATCAGAAGTACCGAGGCCCAGGGCTACCTCAGCTAAGTCCCCTAGATACTGCGAGGTTGGCCAAAGCTACACATGGACTTTCATTTCAGGCTGTGGGAAGGATTCAACCAGCGCTCCCACAGAGAGCAGAGCCAGAGAGTAGAGCCCAGAGCCATCCAGGCGCTTTATTTTATTGGCTTGAACCATAAAAGGAATGAGTAGTCCTCATTTAAAGATGGCTAAAAGTGGGTCAAGGGGGATAAGGGCACTATTTGTTTGTGAATAAACCTGGGCTCTACAAAAGTCTAAAGGAGAACAAGAGAGGGCAAAATCCTCTTGAAATGACTTATTAAAAAATGAGAAAAAAATAATTAGGAAATGACTTGGCTATGTTGATACATTGTTACCAAATGTTTGTATGGGGGTAGGATCTAGAAATGAAACTACATCTTCTATAAGGTAGTGGGAGATGGGTGAGGAAAGGAAGAGATAAATTTGCAATGGAGTCATACCATTAAACTCTGTTTCGATGTCAGAAAAGAGCCACATAAGCATTAAAGAATTTGAGAACTTTACAAGAATGTGGCTGAACAGGACACTAAAAAAAGAAAAATGAAGATGAACAACGAAAACACATGAAATGAATGAACTCTAAGTAGTCTAAGGAAGGAATCCAGAATAAATGGAACAAGAGCAATCATCATAGACACAGTTTTCCAAGCCAGAAAAGGTAATGGGTTCACTGAACTCCAAGAAAAATCAATGCAAAGAGTACACCTAGATTTCTCATTTTTATATTTTTATTATAGCATCCTGTTTTTGAGAAGATATTACAATACATATTAGATTTGCAGCCACAAAGTCAGATTACCCTTCTTGTATCATTAGATCCTACCCTTTTTTAATGTATTGTCAGAGAAAAGAGACATTAAAAAACAAACTATAAATAACTGAGTTATAATTTCTACATGATGGAAGAGAAATACAGTATGCAATATATAAATCAATGATATAATATGAACTAGATCAGATTTTCATGGGGAAAATTACTTGACAACACACTTCAAATAGCTAGGAAATAAATCCAAATAAAGAATTCTGGAATGGAGAAACTGTATTATAAATGAATTGAATTTACTCTCTCTTTTTAAGAATCCTTCCTAATGAAACACCCCAAAATGCATAAGTGTTTAAAGCAATATTATTTATTAAAAAAGCTAAATTGGAAGCAAGCTAAGGACTCCACAATAAACTGTCCTACACCAACATAAAAATTATGTGTCAAAGTTTACAAAATGTTTTTAATGCCAATGTTTACCACAAAATTCTGTTAGGTGAAAAAGACAAATATACAGTTGCAAACATGTAGAAAGTGACAAATATGTACAGAATGTCAGAATAAATAGGAGGAATAAAGAAAATAAGCAATATTTAGAGTAGTTTCATCATCAGGGGAAACCGTTCTGATACACTGTCCAGTTTTGTTTTGTTAAATAATTCTACGTGTTTTCTAAGTTTTATTTTTTCTATTATAACCAGAAAAAATATCACAATAACATAATGTCAAATTTTGGTATTCTGTTCAAAGAATTTATGTATTTTAGTATTTGAGCTGAAATATATATGACAGAATTACTTAGTTTTGATATTAGCCTAATAAAGGGTATATTAAAATCATTATAATGGGTGAATTAGGTGATGGGGATTAAGGAGGGCACTTGTGATGAGCACGGTATGTATGTATGGTTGTTGAATCACTATTTTGTACACCTGAAACCAAAACAACACTGTATGTTAACTAACTGGAATTAAAATCAAAACTTAAAAAAATAAATTAAATGTTCTTAGCAAAAAAAAAAATCACTATAAACCCCATTTTAAGTAGGGACATGCAAATCATCCTGTTAAGTATATACATATTAAATATTGTTATTTTTAAAGGTTTTATTTATTTTAGAGAGAGAGAGAATGAGCCAGCAGGGGAAGCAGCAGAGAGAGAGGGACAAGACGTCTCCACACTAAACATGGAACCCAGTATGTGGGGCTTGATCCCATGACCTGAGGTCATGACCTGAGCCAAAATCGAGAGTCCGACGCTTAACAGACTGAGTCACCCAGGCGCCCCTAAATATTGATATATTTATCAATAAATATATCGATATATATATCATATATATAATATCTATATCTATATCTATCATATAGATATACATATCATATGTATATGGATATAGATATACATATATATATGTGGGGAGACTCTTGGTGTACAGACAGACTACATATAGATATACATATACATATCATATGTATATCTATATATATATGATATATGTATCGATATATCTAGGGGCCCCTGGGTGGCTCAGTTGGTTCAGCGACTGCCTTCAGCTCAGGTCATGATCCTAGAGTCCTGGGATCGAGTCCCACGTCAGGCTCCCTGCTCGGCGGGGGGTCTGCTTCTCCCTCTGACCCTCCCCCTCTCGTGCTCTCTATCTCTCATTCTCTCTCTGTCGAATAAATAAATAAAATCTTTAAAAAAATATATTGATATATTTAGAAATAATGCTAATTTCCCTAAATTTCAGGGAGGAGTTCCACCATAGTTTGAGTTAGTGATTTATTGTTTGCTGTTACACTAATGTTTTGGAGACTCAATCTGGAAGCCTGTAAACAAGGACATAACTGATGTGCATTGAGTGTAAGATTCCACGATATCAAAGAATTGATGGCATGTTTAAAAGTATTCTTTTTAAACACGACTTTCTTTTTCTTTAAGATTTTATTTATTTATTTGACACAGAGAGAGAGAGCGCACACAAGCAGGGGGAGCAGCAGGCAGTGGGAGAGGGAGAAGCAGGCTCCCCACTGAGCAGGGAGCCCGATGCGGGGCTCGATCCCAGGACCCTGGGATCACGACCTGAGCTGAAGGCAGATGCTTAACGACTGAGCCACCCAGGCGTCCCTAAACATGACTTTCTTTAGAATTTATTTTAGGATACATATTAGAGTGAAACACCTTTTTTAGAATTTGAGGTAGGCAAAAAAAAACATGTTTGGAAGGTGAAAGAAAGGAGGTGAGTATGAAAGGAGTGCGCGGGCACATCATCAGGTATGCCAGAGCTCCGGACCTGCTCACATTTTACAACATCTGCTATGAAATACAGTTTCCATAAATGTGCCTGAAATCAATGTATTTATGTGTGAATGAATGAATGAATGAATGAATGAGTAAATGAATAAGAATGTAAATGTAAATTTTGTGAATTGTTAAAAAAAATCTTAAAGCATTTTTAGTTTCCTCAACATATGTGTTTTGCTTTGCTTGTAAACAGAGCAGTTATTTTAGCTTATGTAGACCAAATGAATTTTAAATCTTTCATGGGTGGAGTAAGCCAGGAAGAGGAGCAAAATGAAGAATTAAGTTCTTTGTTTCAATGTTAAACCAATTTAGGCAAAACTGTGTAAAACCTATATTTTATAATCTAATATACTGCATTTAACGTATTGTAATCAGTGGTCTTCTAGTCATGGATGTTTAACAAGAAGAGGAGATTGTGGGTGTCTGGGTGGCTCAGTTGGTTGGGCATCTGGCTCTTGATTTCAGCTCAGGTCATGATCTCAGAGTCCTGGGACTGAGCCCCATGGCAGGCTCACTGCTCAGTGGGGAGTTCGCTTGAGATTCTCTCACTCCCTTTCCCTCTGCCCCTCCACTCCCACCAGGCGCCCATTCTCTCTCTCTCAAATAAATCAATAAATCTTTAAAAAGACAGACGAGATTGTAAGGGAAATACAAAATAATTTAAAGTTATATGTAGAATGTTCTAGGTTGGTATATTCTTAATAGTCAGATTGTTTTGCCAGAAGAGCTCATGCAAAAGGCAAGTGTTTCAGGTCAGTCTTTGAGGTCAATAGAAAGAACATTCAACCACAAAAAATCTTTACCAATTATAGGAAGACACAAAGATATCATGTATGAGAACCGGCATCTCATTTTTACTATTTAAATATTACTTCTAAGCACTCGGCAGTAAGTGGCCTTTATTATTCTTTATGTCTGTGAAGCAATGTGTTGCTCTCTCACATAGATCCCAAATTACTATTTCCATAGAATATATTATGGCTAGAAAGCCATTTAGATTCTGGGGCAAAAACTGAAGCATCTTTAAACAAACTCAAATACCAGAAACATGGAATATCTTAATTCAAGAGACAGAGGAAGGAAGCACTTGAGAATGACTCTTAGGGTATTTCAAAGACACAACCAATTAAAAATGCTTAGATGTGTGGCTCTCAGAAGTAAAAGAGAAAGAATCTAAAAGAGGAAGGAGAACACAACAGTCTTGGTTTCAAGTCTTCTTTTTAGTTAGATGAAGGAGAACTTTTAAACTAGATCACTTAAACTAACCTAAATAATATATCCTATTTAAATATTCACTCACTGAAAAGCATTAGCATAGCCCTGCACACAAAAATTATTAAATAAGTGGCACACATCCAAAGAAAACCTTTAATTACTCAGACCTTGTTTGATCTCTAAGTGCTTATGAGATTGATTTCTTTGAAAGAAGCATTAAAAAAAAATCCGTGTTTTGTATGCTGTTGTGTTTGATTACATCCTATATTGCATGGAAGAGTAGAATTTGCTGAGAGTGGATAACAATGAGTGATTTGTCCTAAGTATTATCACGTTGACCATTACATCAAGAAGAGCTAACAGCCTGAAACCACTGGCTAGGGAATCCTGTATCTACACTGATTTTCCCATTTACTGGCAAAGTGATCTCGGACAAGTTACTTAAAATATATGGCCCTCAGTTTCTTCATCTATAAAATGAGATAAAAATGGTTATTTCGTAAATCCACGATGCACAAGAAATAAGCAAACATACTGGGAGAACGAAGTATGCTATTATAATACAATATGAATTCAATACAGACTTCCTTCCCTCCTTTTTCCCACCTTGTTTTTCTCTCTTTTCTTTTCCTCCCATCTCCCACATGCATTTCCTGATATAATTACCAGACTATAGAAATGAAAACCATTTGGTATATTTGCAGCAATACCAGCATGCTTTAAAACAAGATAAAATGCTATTACTGTTAAGAATAAGAGTAAGGTGTGTAATTTTAGGGTGCTTCATTTGAAGTGCTTTCGCATATATGATTTTAGTTAGTTTTCCTACAAAAAATATACAAAAGGCAACACCGTAATCTTTATCACAAGATAAGAAAAATAAAATATGTTTAAGGACCTCTTAAAGCTTGGAAAAACTGTAGAGTGTATTGTATAAAGTTGTTTAGATTAACCTGTAAACATTCTAGCAAGATAAATTATGTAAACTAAAATTTTAAATTTTGCATAAAAATAGCGTTGTCAATTTTACATGCAAATATTTAGCTCAAAAAGCAAAGTGACTTCTGTGAAGGTAGCTGGAACATAAGAGCAACATTATAAAAGATGGAAAAAAAAATACCAGGATCTTATTCCTCAGGACCAGCTAAGAGTATTCACTGGAAAAATAGGATTGTTTTAAGCATCACCACCAGTGCTTTTGAAAAATCCTCTCTTCTATAAATGTGAAGAAGACAGAATAGGCACACAATATCTGGTGAATGAATGAAACAAATCTTTCATCCTTCATATATTTATTATCAGAAAATTGCATATTTTCTTTCCAAACAGACATGCTCATCTTTTAGACTTAGAGAGTAGAAACTATCAAGTCTTTTTTAAGCCTGCACTAAACAAATTCTTTAACTTGGAAAAGTTATAGCACATTTCTTTGCCTCATGTAAGAAACATACAATAGCTCCTAAGTACCTCTGGCATGAATGAACCAACTGAAAGTCTGAATATATGGGATAAAGATGAATTGTATTTGTTCCCTAAGACATTTATGGACAAAAGTAGAAAAACAGGAAGTTAACTTTAGACCTTACTGCACACTTAGACACATCATCCTATTTTTAATTGTTTGGTGTGAAATAAATATCACATGTAAAATGCATGTACCAAATCTAAGAATCACACTTTTCCAAAACTGTTTCCACTAGCTATTTGACCTGTGAAAGTCACTGTCACAAAGCATGTCACATTTTAAACAAGAGTAAGTGATGGTGGGTCACCTGGGTGGCTCAGTCGGTTAAGCCTCTGACTCTTGATTTCAGCTTAGGTCATGATCTCGGGATTATGAGATCTAGCCCCGAGTGGGGCTCTGCGCTGGGTGTGGAGACTGCTTAAGATTCTCTCTCACTCTCTCCCTTTACCCCTCCCCCACTTTTTCTCTCTCCCCCTCTCTAAAAAAAAAAAAAAAAAGAATCGATGGTATATAAAAAGCTGATATTAGTATATAACAAAATGAGTTTATAATTTCTGTATCATTTGTACATTTTAATGTAAAAATTGTAGCAGAATGAGCACCATACAAAAAGTTACTATTCTTGACATCAGTTTGCTCCACTTATCCATACACCCTTTCACCTGAAACTCTATTCATACAGCCAAGTGTATGACACTCTGATTAGGAATTAGAGAACCAGAGAATATGACATAACCTCGAATTTGAAAGCTCTAACTATATAAAAGCACTATTAGTCCCTAAGGCTTTAAGCACAAAAGATTATGCCCCTGAGCAGCAAGACAAATGATTACATTTTGAGCAAGTGTCTTCATTTGGAAAAAACAAAAAACAAAAAAACCCCGAGATTGAATAGATCATATGTGGGGCCATAATTAAGAAAAGCTTAATACTGTTTGGGACCAACCTTTAATATTTCAGTCAAAAACTAAGTAAAGATATCCTGTGCACAGGTGGGGAACTACACTAAAACCTGTCCAACTTATTAATGCTACTGACAGTAGAGACAATGATGCCTAGGAAATTTTATGGTGTCTCAGTCTTGAAATTTCAGCAATCATTTCTGGAAACTTTTTCTCTGGAATGCATATCAAACTAAGGATGGAGCAAGGCTGACTGTTGAGTAATTTCCGAGAGTTGACTCATCTTCACCATTTTGCCACTCAGCCATTTACTGCCCACTGGCAGCAGATCATGCACCATGTTAGGGCTAGTGCTACACAAGTAAGAAAAGGCCTGGGTCGGCTTTAAGAGCCTCACAACTGATGGAGTGAGACAGACACTTAAAATTGGAATACAATTTGGTAAGCCCAACAGTTGGGATCTATACAGGGATCTGGGTATATAGCAGAGAGCCACAAATAATTAATCTTGTCTGAATATGAAAATAGCTCTACAGAGAATGTACCTTTGATCTGGGACTTGAGAAAATACTGGGATTCATTAAAAAGAAAGGAAAGAAGATACGTCAGGTATATGTAATGACAAGAGCAAAGGCACGGTCAAGTGAGAACACCGGGAATGGTCTATGAACTACTTGTTGTCTCCTAAAAACAGCTGTAAACTTTTTTGCCTTTGATTTCCTCAGCTTCTGTCTCTGGCCCTTTTGCTTCCGCTTCCCTGCAGTTCACGCTGCAGTGTAGCCTAACAGAAAGAACTATGTAGCACGGCTGGGATTAGGGCAGTGGAAGTGAGGAGCATATAAATTTAATTTACAGCTCACACTATATCAATTTAATAATCTCTGATCAATTGAAGTTCAGAGACATGTCATATGCATGTTCCAAACACCTACTTCATACCACACTATTAGAAACAGGCAACTGGAATCTTTTCTTAGTAGCCTAAGGACATAAATTAAAATTTATGTTCTACTACCAGACTGAAAGGATTTAAAGGTGCTTCACTTAACAGTCCCTAGGCAGTTACATCAAAGACCTTGGAACTTCTTAAATTCAGGGTAAAAGCTACCAACTTAAATTATGTTCCAGGTATTCCCCCCGTGTTAGCTCTAATATCCTGGATGGCATGTGGGCACCATTTCCTATCCTCATTGATAAAACACTGTATTACAAGTAGAAAGGAGATAGTAAAATTAAGATAGAGTCTATGAACAAACAAATGCAAAGGTATTCTGAGCCATTTCCAGAATCAGATGTTAAATGCACCTATAATGTCTTATCTTTTTTAAGAATCACAATTACAGGGGAGCCTGGGTAGCTCAGCTGGTTAAGCGTCTGCCTTCAGCTCAGGTCATGATCTCAGGGTCCTGGGATCGAGCCCCGTGTCAGGCTTGCTGCTCAGCGGGGAGTCTACTTCTCCCTCTCCCTCTGTCACTCCCCGTTCGTGCTCTCTCTCATTCCCACTGTCAAATAAATAAAATCTTAAAAAAAATCACAATTACATAAGGAACAAAACCTACATCCAGAAATGAGGCTTCAAGGCAATGTCTCCCTCTCCCCCTATCTATCCCTTACCTCTCTCAAAGTCACTCACTCATTAGCTCACTCACACAAATGCTGGCCCTTATTTCAGACCCACTAGTAGAAAGTGCCCTCAAACAAATAAGTGCCCTTAACTAACATTAAGTAGGATTGAGATCACATGTGGCCTAATCTTTTCAATAATTCCCCTCACATTATTCACACCCTTTTCAGGACCACCCTTGGGATGTCAGTCTTTTTTGCTATACTCCCAGGCTTTTCTCATTGTATTTGATTAGCTACTTTCTTTAATTCAACTGCAGGCTTCATTACGTGTATCTTTGAATAGTATGGGGTTTTCATGTTGATTTTCTGTATCTACTTAAATTGTGGTCATAATCTTAAGACATGTAGTAAAACTGAAAGCTTTAACTTCTTCACCCATGCCCCTTCCTTCTGTTGGTCTACCAACCATTCACTCATTCTTCATTCAATCTGGCTTCTATTTTCGCCAGACAGCCCTTAGTATCTTAAGAGTCTCCCTGAGTACCCCAATTGACAAATTCATCATCCTTTGAGTACTGGGCATTTCACCATTACTCTTTCCTGAAATTCTTTTTTTTTTTCTCCTTCTAATGTAAATTACACAAGTCTCCCTTGGCTCTCTCTTCATCTTGGCTAATCTTTTACTCTCTATTGGTTCCTCTGCTATTTTTAGCATTAGTGTTCTCCATGATTTTGTTCTCTTGTTATCCTTTTCCTCTTGAACTTGAGCTTAGACCTTTCCTGAACTCAAGGTATGAATTTCCCCTTTGATTTGATATAATTCCCAGCAGGTCTACTAGCAAATTTGATGAGCATGTCCAAATGAAAACTCTTTTCATTGATCGTGCTACCGTTTTTCAAATGACCCAGCATGATACACTAGCATCTATTTTGACTACGCTTTTTCCTTTAGGTCCCACAGCCAATAATCTAGTCAAATCATGAAGTTTTAACAGGTGTAACTCCAAATGCCTGAGATGCACCTGAGAGAGAATGAAGCATGGGGGTAAAGTCAATGAGATTTCATTAAGAATACCAGTCCAACTCCTCACTAGCTATTTGACTTTACCCACATTACTTACTTATCCAGAGATGATAGTTACAACATTACCTAATAGGTTCCTGTAAAGATTAAAAAAATAAAATGCCATTTGGAAAGTTGGATACAACACGACTAAATAAATGGTATCATTATTATTGTGCCATATCTCTGTATGTAACCTATTCCTGACGTATTACCTAAATATTCCTATCCATGTACATAAGTACCAGTTGTTTCTTTCACCTAGAAGATCCTACATAACACACCACTTAAATCCCACCATCATTCAATGTCCATCTTACATATTCTTTCCTCCATGATGACTTTGCTGTTAAACTCCCTTTCCATACTAGTTTAATCCTTCTTCCTTTGAACACAAACAATACTTTGTACTTCTCTTTAGCCACTTTTTGTCCCTCATCTTTCAGTTTTTGTTTCCTCTATTAACGAGACATCTCTTCTCACTGTATTTTTAAATCCCTCAAAATATTCCTGCTACAATGCCATTGCTCACCTAAACCATTGTTAAGCTTACTATATTCCTTCAAACTTTATTTGAAGTCATATTTAGTTCATTCCTAGATAAAATGGTCAATTCTTTGGAGGAACAATGTCACATTTATCCGTTTCTTGTCTTCACTGCATACTAATAGCCTTATTCACGTTGCTCAATAAACTTTTGTTAAATAAGTTTCTACCCATAAATTGAGAATGAGTCCAATATAGTTATGAAAAAAATCAAAAGTATACCTACTCTTACCTGGTGTGCCATTCCAGGACAGATAATCAGAAAAGAAAACACCTTAACAAAATGAAAAGAACTAAATTTCTATTTTTTTCCCTAGGAACCAAGCTGTCTTCTACAAAATACCTTTTTTTTTTTCCCCCTAAGAGAGAGAGCACATGCAAGGGGGTAGTGGAGGGGCAGAGCGAGAGGAAGAGAGAGAATCTTAAGCGGGCTCCTCCCTGAGTGCAGAACCTGACGCGGGCTCCATCTCAAAACCCTGAGATCATAACCTGAGCCAAAATCAAGAGCTGGACGCTTAACCAACTGAGCCACCCAGGCGCCCTCTACAAAATACTTTTGAGGAAAAAAAAAATCAGATATAACTTCCCCAAAATGATGCAGGATTTTTTTTATAAGAAAATTGCCACTCATCTCCTTATCCCTGCTTCTTCTTAGCCAAGACTGTGACATATGAGATTGATCAATCTAATCCTTATATATATGATGTATTGAAATCATTGTTCAACACAGACCATATTAGTGACTTAATTATATAAATTTGCTACTGTGCTTAGGCAGCATCCCTACTTTATTTTCTAGTTATTATGTGATAAGAATTTAAAGCCTCTTGCTGAGGATTTTGTCTCAAACTTGCTGATTTCATTTGCATTACAGAAAAATGCCCTGAATGTTATACCACAAGGAACACAATAAAATCCTTATCTTCTTATATCCTTGGTTAACAGTTTTACTTTGAGTAAACAAATGTTTCCTACATCAGAGGATAATGTTCCAAATGGTCTCTGTTGACCAGTTATAAGGAAAATATGTTTCAAATTAAGGGAGTATTTCTCTTCCTTCCTAATGTGTACATCTCTAGGTGCTGTAACGTTCATTCAGTTGCTCTGGCAACAGGTCTCTTTAATGTTCACAGTTTTTGTTGTTATTGCTGTTGTTTTGTTGTTGTTGTTTGTTTGTTTTTGCTACTATCTGCCGGCCTGAAATGCTCCAGGGCTCAGAAGTACTAGCCATATAACCTGAGCTTCAGGCTCCGCTTTGTGCCTGTAAATCAATTCCAATTACCTGGTTTTTGCACTATTTCTTGTGAAATATCTATCAAGAAAAATTATTCCAGAATTAGAAATAGGTAAAATCAATTACGGCCTGTTCTTTTAGAGCAGTACTGGTGTGCATCTCTGACTTCTGTTGACTAGGCTCTTTTATAACTTGGTAAGGCTAGAAGTTATGTTGCAGAAAACTGGTATCAATTTAAATGATCCTTACCTGAGAGAAATGTAAATGATTTATGTCTATAACAATGTAAATAAATGTTGTCCAGGAGAGATGCAATTGGTTTTAGTCTAATAAAAAAAGATAACTCCAATTATTACCATGTTTTGCTCTGTAGGATATTATCCCATTTTATATCTATTAGAAACATGTCAGCATTCTTAACAGATTACATAAACTCTGTCCTATGAACCCAGTTTTGACATTTTACTGGTTACTTTGTTAATGAATTAAAACAATTTCTGATACATGTTTATTTTATAGTACATGAGAGCCATGTTGTTAACCTTTAGGAAATTATAAATCCAAACCTTATATCACAGTTTTAATATCAGAAAAATCATAATGGGAGTTAACATCTCTTCTACCCTTACTATGTGACAGGCTTACTCTGTGTTGTTTCTTTCTTTTCTTTTTTTTTTTAAGATTTTATTTATTTGACAGAGAGACAGTGAGAGAGGGAACACAAGCAGGGGGAGCGGCAGGCGGAGGGAGAGGGAGAAGCAGGCTTCCCGTGGAGCAGGGAGCCCGATACAGGGCTCGATCCCAGGACCCTGGGATCGTGACCTGAGCTGAAGGCACACACTTAATGACTGAGCCACCCAGGCGCCCCTGTGTGTTCTAATTCATTCAATTTTCTTAGTAACTCTATAAGGCTGTCACCATTATTATTACCCTGATTTAGAGATGAGAGAATTGAGACAAAATGATTCTAGCTTGTTGAAGTTTATATATCTCTATCTGAAACCAGAATAGTTTCATTTGACTCTGTATACTGTCTACAAATAACTGTATTTTTCTGAATTCATACCTTCCTACAAAACAGGACTTTGGGGCGAGGGGTGGCTGAGGTCCTGTCTTGATTCTTCCCTTCTAAGATTCACTGCTAACTGCTATTATATCCCACTGTCTCTGAAGCAATGCCTAATGTCTAATTTGGGAGGTGACCCTCAAATCTTATAAAACATCTTAGTGCAATGGTTCTCAAACTTTGCTATGTATCAGAACAGTTTTGGAAGGCTGGATAAGATACAGATTGCTGTGTCTCGCCCCCAGAGTTTCTGCTTCAGGAGGTCTGGGTAGAGAAAAAAGAATTCGCAACTTTTTAGAAAGTTCCCAACTGCTTAACTGGAGACCACGCTTAAAAAACCACTAGCTTATACAGATCTTCCCTGACTTACAATGGACTTAGCTCCTGATAAACCCATTGTATACTGAAAATATTGTAAGTCAAAAAATACGTATTTGATACACCCATCCTACTGAACATCAAGAGTTTAACCACACTTACTTACTTGAAACATGCTTAGAACACTGATGAATTTAGGTTAGACAATCACCTATTTCTTGATCATGATATTTTTAGTGCTCACCTGCTATCCCTGCATGAGCCTAACCTCTCCTCTGCTTCCTTTCGTTCCCATAGAAACGCTGGTCCTCATGTGTGTTGTTAAAACTATAGATGGAGATATTCTGAAATGCACTGGTGGGGGTGTGGGGGTGTGTGGGGGGGAGACATCAGCACAAGGACTGATTCTCCTAAAGGATCCAGTACACAGGCCTATTTGTCACACTTGCCTTAATCTGAATATAGGACAGTTAACATTTTGGGGGGCTGAGGGAGTGGGAAGTTCTTTGAAATATCAACTCTCCATTGTCATAACTTCTGCAAATTATTACCCTTGACCCAGCTGCTAATTACTTTGCTCCTACTGACACTACTGTTGTGATTGCTTCCTTTCTACCCCCTGCTGCTTCCTAGCTCCAAGGCTGCTTCTTTCTGGCCAAATAAGCTTATGGGCATTGTGTCCTTTTTCAAAGTTACTTCCTGGTCTGCCAATGATTTATAAGGTCAAGGGAACATTGGCTAAACAATAATAAGAAAATGAAAGTAAACGGATCTGACACTCAACATTCTGATACCCTTCCACTAGGTGTTGAAAAAGGTAGACAGAAAAATATTTTGAAAAAAAAGCAAAAATGCAAAAGTGAAGAAATGTTGCTTATTCTTGATGGACCAACAGTATAAAAAACTTTATTAAAAAAAGTATTTCAGCAGTTCAGCAAAACCGTGTGTTCAAACTGCAGCAGGCTGCTTGGGCACATTACACTTAGTGTACCATGATTGACAGAGACCTGGCTGACAAATGTGAAGCTTTCAAAACAGCTTCCTTCCATATCATTTTCCTATTAGGAGATTTTCCAACAACCACCCAGACTATCAGTACATCATAGGCCAAAGTATATAACGCCGTAAGTGTTAATAAATTTAGATAGAAGCTAGTTTGAAAGGTTTTGTTTTTCTTTTTGTTTTGGGGTGTTTTTTACTGAAATAAGATTTTCTACTACAGCTTGTGAGTTAGACAACTGGATTTAATGGACATCAGAAAGTGCGCTCTACTTGTTCCTGACGGCTAACAAGGCGGAATTAACAGTGGGCTTGGTCAGGAACGCATCAAAGGGAAAGCGGCAGTTACTTTTCAAATCCTACCTCCACTCATACCTTTTGTAAATAGGTTATCAGTTCTGCTTTGTTTTATAGTAAAGAAAAACGAAAAGAAATACTCCCCCTCAAAAAGATCATCTAGAAGAATCAAAGGGAGCAACTTTTGATGCCTCACTGTTTACTTCCATTTAAAAACTGCCTAACTTATAATTCACCAGTCATAAGTCTTTTTGATCTACAAATTGTCTTATAGACATGACTGTTTTTATTGGGACCATTGAGGGATAAAGTGCATATTAGCCACTATCATATAATACTGGTTCTCAACAATCTGGTAGAATGTGGTTTAAATTTCAAGTTAACGTACTTTTGTTAACTGAAGCGTATAGGTGTCAGAGGGGACTTTTTTAACAGCTTCACTGATATAATTCATATACCATAAATTCACCCATTTAAAGTATACAATTTAATGGGTTTTAGTATATCCACAGACATGTACAAAGATCACCACTATCAATTTTAGAATATTTTCATTTCTTCAAAAAGAAACTCCATACCCTTTAGTTATCATCTCCCTGTTTTGTCTACTCCTCCACCCTACCTGAGCCCTAAGTGATTACGAGTCTTCCATCTTTATAGATTTGATGGTAAGTGGACTTCACATAAATGAAATCATATAATATGTGGTCTTTTGTTACTGGTTTCATTCACTTAGCATAATGTTTTCAAGGTTCACCCATGTTTTAGTATCTATAAGTACTTTCTTCATTTTTATAGCTGAATACTATCTCATTGTATGGAGGCACACATTTTGCTTATCTGTTCATCCAGTGATAGACATTTGGGTTGTTCTCACCTTTCGGCTATTATCAATAGTACTGCTATCAACATTCATGTACAAGTATTTGTATGGACATGTTTTCAGTTCTCTTAGGTATATATGTAGGAGTAGAGGTGCTGGGTAATATGATAACTCTATGTTTAACCATTTGAAGAACCAACAGACTGTTTTTCAAGTTGGCTATACCACTGTATATTTGCACTAGCAGTATATTAGGGATTGGTCCAACTTCTCCACATCCTTGATTATGCTTGCTATTTTCTGACTGACTTTGGCTACCCCAGTAGTATCTTACTGTAGTTTTGACTGGCACTTCCCTGATAATTAAAGATGTCAAGCCTATGTTTATTGGCCATTTGTAGATTTTTTTGGAGAAATGTCTATTTAGATCTTTTGCCCATTTTTTTAAAGTGGATTGTCTGTCTTATCATTGAATTTTAAGTTTTTTATATATTCTTGATACAAGTCCCTCATCAGATTTATGTTTTGCAAGTATTTTCTCCCATTCTGTGAATTGTCTTTTCATTTTCTTGATAATGTGATTTGAATCACAGAAGTTTTAAAATTTTTGTGAAGTACCTTTTTTTTTCTTTTGTTCCTTGTGCTCCTGGGGGTCACATCTATGAATCCACTGCCAAATCTAACTTCATGCAGATTTACCCCTACACTTTCTCCCAAGATTTCAGAATTCTTAGCTCCTATATTACATGTAGGTCTCTGATTCATTTTAAGCTAATTTTTGTATACAGTTGTGAGGTGAGGGTCTAATTTAATTCCTTTGCAATGTAAGTATTCAGTTGTCCCAAATACCATTTGCTTAAAAGCTTATTATTTCCCTATTGAATTGCCTTGGCACTCTTGTCAAACATCAGTTGACTGGAGACACATGGGTTTATTTCTAGACTCTTAATTAAATACCACTGATCTATATATATATCCTACGAAGTACAACACTGTCTTGATTATTGTCGCTTTGCATGAAGCTTTGAAATCAGGAAGTGTGAATCTTCCAAATTTGTTCTTCTTTTTCAAGACTTTTTTTGTCTATTCTGGGTTGCTTGCAATTCCGTATGAATTTTAGGATCCTCTTCTCCACTTCCACAAAAAAGCCCACAGGAATTCTGACAGGGAGTGCACTGAATCAGTAGTTCTTTTGGAGAGTACTGCCATTGAGACAGGGAAACTGAAGGGACCCCATGAAAGATTGTTTTGCTGCCTCTATTCTTCTAGGACCTACGCACGCCTTATAGTACAGATAATGTGGAACCTTCTTAAAAAGGTCAAGAAGTTGATTTCTTTGGAGTCTTCCAGCACAATAGATGACATCTAAACAGTGATCAGGTGGGGTAGTCGTAAATGCTTTTCCTTTCGAATGCCACTGACTCACCAACACCCCTGGCCCCAGGGTGTAAGTGACTTATGGAGGACACCTAAAACTCTTTGTTTGTTGCTGGATGCCTAAAAAGACACGTGCATCAGACCACAATCTTCAGTAAAAACCCCAGACCCCAAGTCAAGACAAGACTCATTTCCTTGTCTTTTCCGCGTTTCCCAGATGCTCCATCTGTATCTGCTCTATGTCTTCAATAAACCCTGCTCTTACTTCCTCTAAGCTATTGTTTGATTTCCACTCTGCACGCAGCCAAGGACCTTCTTGGCTGGCCCTGTAGGACCGCTTCTGGGTCCTCAGACCTGGCCTGCCTGCATCACCATCTTAACAAAATTAAATACTAAACGGAATTAAATTTAATTCCATACCATTAAATGAAATGTTCCATCTCATTCATGTCTTTCACATTGTGTTTTAGTTTAGTTTTTAGAGTATAAGTTTGGCATTTCTTTTGTTAAATTTATTCCTAGGCATTTTATTCTTTTCTGTTATAAATAGAATTGTCTTGATTTCTTTTTCAGATTGTTCATTGCAAGTGTACAAAAATACAATTGATTTTTATATATTCATCCTGCAACCCTATTAGTTCTAATAGTTTTTAGGATCCCTTAGGATTTTTTTATATACAAGTTCCTGTTGTCTGAGATGGTATGTCATGATTTGTTGTTTCTTTGCATGTCTCATAATTTTCTGTTAGAAACTGGATCTTTTAGATAATATATTTTAGCAAATCTGAATAATGGTCACCCCTCTGGAATTTATTATTATTTACTTGTGTAGTGACTGGCTAGATTATGCTAATGAAATCTATTCTCCCACTCTTCCCTGCCTGGATCCTGAAGCTCTGACATTGCTCCTCAGGGACCACCACCTTGAGAATACGGACAGTAACCCGGGGCTGACTGGTTCTGACAGGGCTATCTTGGACTGCCTCTTCCCCTCGAACACACCCAGCTGCTAAACTCCACTAACTGCAAGCTGATTCTTCTCTTACTTTCACCTGGGGCATCAATTATTGTACAGACTTAGCTAGCCAATTTCAGGTTTCTTTCAAGGAACAATAGTTCCCAAGGTCAATGTTGGAAATGTGTTTTGACTTCAGGAAGTCTCCTCCCAGCTGTCTTTCCCCATTTCCCTCCTGCAAGCTCCCCGGTCTCCTGCGCTGTTCTCTTCCTGTGCCACAATCTGGAGTGAGGTGAGGGGAGCCCCAGGATCCTCAGTGGCAGCCCTGTCCCGGGGGGGGGGGGTCCTAAAAAGGGAGCCACCCTCTCTCAGACACAGTGGGCTGGAACTTAGTTTCAATAAAAGATAGCTGGGGGCAAGATGAGAAACACCCTTACAGAAAGACAGTCCTCTAACTAGAAGCCCCCGGCAGAGCAACCCAGTGGTCTAGGCTGTACAGTCACCAACAAACCCCAAGACCTGACCTTTACTGCCAATCTGC
Source organism: Eumetopias jubatus (assembly GCF_037043125.1). Taxonomy (NCBI): domain Eukaryota; kingdom Metazoa; phylum Chordata; class Mammalia; order Carnivora; family Otariidae; genus Eumetopias; species Eumetopias jubatus. The sequence continues at coordinate 28,900,233 of NW_028274820.1, forward strand.
ATACACCCCCTGACCTTCCCCCACATTTTCCTTAAAATTCTTCTTTCCAGCTTATCTTTAACAAATAGCATCTGTGATGGAAACAAAAACTACCCCTCAAGTCATAATGAATGCCCTGATGAAGAGCTCCTGAGGCCCAGACCACCCAGACCAGTTTGAGCTTAAGCTCATACCTGCACAGATGGACCACCGACTGACCGACAGTGACCTTACGTCATTATAATGCGAATTCTCTGCCAAGCTGGAGGACAGCCTCATTAACATAACATACTATGTATGTATAGGCATGTTTCCTTAAGATGCATGGGAGACCTTATGCCTGCCTCTACATAAGATGACCAAGGCTCCCCTATCTAAATATTCATCCTAACCTCAAATAAAAGGAGCCCATTCACCCTTGATCAGGAGTCATAACTTTGGAAGCGATTCCCAGTGATCTCCTTATTTGCTGCAAATAAAGTTTCCTTTGCCTGACAACTCCACCTGGTATAGCTTCTATTTGTGACTTACGATGGAGCAAACTCATGTTAGATTGGTTACAGTACCAGAACCCACTAGAGTTTCCAACTCTCCGAGTATGGAGATGGGAGGACGTGGAGGGTCTTGGTTCAAATACCACAGACTCCTTCAGTTCTTAAGATTTAGATTTCTTAAATAATGCTTCTTCACTTGCTGAATGTCCATAGGCCATTTCCAGAGACTTTAAATGGTTGTTTTTCATAATTTTCACCCGTTCCACTGAGTTGGAGATCCTCAGAACTCCATATGTCAGAAGGGGTACTCCAGGGGCTTTATTTTTAATAAGCTTGATTTCCACAGCTTTTACCAACTGGAAGATTCTTATTTTTTTAAACCAAGTACCAGAATTGCAAGCAGTTACATTATAGGGGAGAAAATTCTATGCATACTGAGAGAGAAGTTACTTTTACCTTAGGCCATCAGGAAAAAGCTTAGAAAAGCCTAAAACACAGAGGAAGCATTTAATATTGTTTGTGTGTGTGTGTGTGTGTGTGTATGTGTGTGTCTGTGTGTGTGTTGGATTAGGGGACAGTGTTAGAAATGAGCCCCGGATAGCAAAAATATGAAAAGATTTGCTATATACCAAAACTGAGGTAACTATACAATGAATTATAACATGACTATTTTCTTATCAATAATTTCCTTTTCAACTTTTTTTTTTACTCTCCACAACACTAACAGCCTTTTTTCTCCTTAACAGATATAACTAACATAACTAGTTCTATGGTTTTCTCTACATTCTATTAACTTATAGGAAGAATGGGCAGAAATGCATACATCTTTAACACAAGTAAACTACTAGCCAATTTGTGAATTTGACTCAGTAAATTATTAATCCAAAATTTTATTCTTTCAGAGGTACTCATTAACCTTATCCCTGAAATATAAACTATATCAATAATTTAATTTCCATGAAGAGAGAAAATAATTCATTATAAGCTCTATTTTGCTTCCTTCTATTTTTCTAGTATGTATACAGACACAAAATTCTGCAATGCTACCCTAATCACATAATAAATAAAGAAGTATATTTATTTACCACGAATTCTCATTTCTCCTGCATACTTACAACAACTCTTAATAAAATTATTTTAAAGGACAATTGTGAGTGGTTTTTAGACTGGGAATATCATCTAATCAGAAAATTTAACTTCTCTGAAATATCATAGCTTTTAATGACAAATATGATGACAAATAGGATGATGATGATTTTTTCTTTTAAAAAATATAACTTCTAATTTTATCACTGCTTTTAGGAATATATCAAACCACAAATATCATGATGTTCAGAAATATATCAAAACCACAAATATCATGATGTTCAATGTATCTTGAAGCATAAAAGAAAAAAAAATAAAGTGTGTCTTTCAAAAACATGAAATGACCCAGGTGGGTATGAGGTTAACATAAATTTTATGTCAAAAAAGAAATGGAGATTCAGAAATATCAAATAATAAGGGTATATGTGAAGTAAGCCTACAGTTTCTTGCTTCAAAGTAACTAAAAAAGACCTGCTGTTCCATCTCCTGCCAATACCCCACAGGCTATTCAAAGCTACACCTTAAAATGGCTTCTATTTTCACAGCAGCAGAGCCCATATTTTAGTATGGTGTCTTAAAAAACTCTTCCATATTAATGCATCAGTTTCACTTTTGGTTATTTGCTTCAATAGGAAAAGAACACATGGCTAATAAAATCCCAACATCACAACCAAATGGCCAATTTTTACATGCAAATCTTTAAAAAAATCTAGTAAAAGCATCATTTTATTTTTAATATCTTTTCCCTAGAAAAACCTTAACCTATAACAGAAAGTCATTCTAGAAGTGTCAAACATAAAAATGGGGCAGCCAAAGGCATGAAGTTCCATTTGGTATTTAATCAAGTGTCCATCCTATTATTCAAAAATGTTATGACAATATTAAATTCTACTTTTTGCAAAAAGTTTAAACTTTAATTCCCACAATTACATATTTTAACAATATAAAAATACTATGGGTTTTGGTCAACATTTATCATTACATACTACTAAGGTGAATCAGAAGGTGTTTCCAGATAATAACACAAGAGCACCTGCAAGGACTTCCAAAAATGTGTTTGTTTAATAGGGGCAGAAAAGACTAAAAACTAATAAAAATCTTCTGCTGGAACTCAGATTTTTAATTATTAAAATCAAACTCATTTTACAGCATGAACGCAGATACATTCCGTGGTGCTACAGATGACCTTAAATTGAAATGGAAGTTCGACTAAAACACCTGTTGGTTCTTTTAGATGCACCAGCTGTCTTTTGATTAAGAGGAATTAGACAAAGTTAATGATATTATTTCAAAAATTAGTAGACCACATTACTACATTTATTTCACATATAAAGTACGAATACTAGCTCCTGTATTTTCAAGCTTCTTTTAATGCTTACACGCTGGCTGATAAAAAATAGCATGTGAATCACATTTTTCACTATTTATTGTTGACAAATAAAAACTGTGTATTTTTAAAGTGTACAATGTAATGTTTTGATATATGTATGTATTGTAACATGATTAACACAATCAAACTATTAACAGAGCCATCATAACAGATAATTACTTTTTTTCTTGGTGAGAACATGAGATCTAATCTTAGGAAATTTCAAGTATACATTAACTATAGTCACCATGCTGTAGGTCTCCAGAACTCACTCATCTTATTATTGAAAATTTGTACCCTTTGATCAATGTATCATATCTTCTCCCATCCCCTAGCCACCTCTGATGACCACTACTCTACTCTCTATTACTATGAATTAACTTTTTTTTTTAAGATTCCACATATAATCAAGATCATTCAATATTTGTCTTTCTGTGTCTCGCTTATTTCTCTTAGCATAATGTCCTCCAAGTTCATCCATGTTGTTGCAAACGGCAAGATTTTCTTCTTTTTTAAGGTTGAACCCATTTTGTTTATATATACAAAAAGTTTTCTTTATCCATTCATCTATGTATGGACAATTAAGTTGTTTCCTTATCTTGGCGGCTGTGAATGATACTGCTAATGAACCTGGGAGTGCTAGATATCTCTTTGAGATACTGATTCCATTTTCTTTGGATATACATTCAGAAGTGGGACTGCTGGATCAAATGGTAGTTCTAGTTTCTTTTTATTTTTTAAAGAACTTCCATACCGTTTTCCAAAGTGACTGCACCAATTTACATTCCTACCAATAGTGCACAAGGGTCCCCCTTCTCCACCAACACTTGTTATCTTTTGACTTTTGGTATTAGCATACTAACAGGTATGAGGTATCTACTTGTGGTTTTGATTTGCATTTCCCTGGTCATTCATGATGTTAAGCATCTTTTCATACAGAGGTTGGCCATTTGTAGGTTTTCTCCAAGAAAATGTCTAGTCAGATCCTTTGCCCATTTTTTAAATTGGTGTTTTGTGTGTAGTGTGTAGTATATAGTGTGTGTGTGTGTGTGTGTGTGTGTGTTTGCTATTGAGTTATATGAGCTCCTTAAGTGTTCTGGATATGAACTCCTTATCAGATGTATGATTCACAAATATTTTCCCTTATTTTATAGCCTGCCTTTTCATTTTGTTGATGGCTTCCTTTGCTATGCAAAAATATTTTAGAGTGATGAAGTTCCACTTGTTTATTTTGCATTTGTTCTTTGTGCTTTTGGTGTCAATTCCAAAAAAATAATTGCCAAAATGAATGTCACTGAGATTTTCCCTTAGGTTTTCTACTAGGAGATTTATGGTTTCAGGTCTTATATTTAAGTCTTCAATTCATTTTGAGTTGTTTTTATGTATGGTCCTATATAAGGGTCCAAAAACATTCTTTTGCATGTGGCAGCCTAGTCTTCCCAACATCATTTATTGAGGAAATTATTCTTTTGCCATTGTATAATCTTGGTGCTTCCGTCAAAAATCAGTTGACCATACATACATGGGTTTATTTCTAGGCTCTCTATTCTGTTCCATTGCTTTATGTGTGTTTTTATACCAGTACTAATATTTTTATTACTATAGCTTTGTAATACAGTTTGAAGTCAGGAACTGTGATGCCTCAATGCGTATCTTCTCGAGTTTGCTATTTGGGGTTTTTCGTTGTTTCACACAAATTTTAGTATTGTTTTTTCTACTTCTGTGAAAAATACCATTGGGATTTGATAAGAGATTGTGCTGTATCTGTAGATTGCTTTGGGTAGATGGATATGTTAACAATATTAATTCTAATCCATGAACACAGGGTATCTTTCCATTTGTGTCTTTGATTTCATTCATCAGTGTTTTGTAGTTTTCAGGCATACAGATTTTTCACCTCCTTGGTTTAATTTATTCCTAAGTATTTTATTCTTTTTGTTCCTATTTTAAGTGAGTTTTTTTTAAAGATTTTATTTATTTATTCATTCATTTATTTGAGAGATAGAGAGAGAGCACAAAGCAGGGGGAGCACCACAGGGAGCGGCAGAGGGAGAGGGAGAAGCAGGCTCCCCACTGAGCAAGGAGCACTATGTGGGTTCAATCCCAGGACCCTGAGATCATGAAATAAGCCAAAGGCAGACACTTAACCGACTGAGCCACCCAGGTACCCTGAGATAGTTTTCTTAATGTCAATTTCAGATAGTTCATAGCTAGGGTATAGAAATGTGACTGATGAGAGTCACATTTGTATCTCTGCTTTGATAAACATATATTGGGTGTTTCTCTAAAACTATAAAGTTAAAAGGACTACAACTTGAGTAACTTGATTAAGTGACCACTTAAAATAATACCCCATGTTTTCCCTTATCAAAAAATAAAAGAAGTATAAATTAATTTTGCAAGATTTATAAATTTAAGGCTCTTCGCAGATGATCTAACCAAAATATCCACTTCATAAACAAGGCAACTAGACCAGGGTAAGGAAATGACTTGTTTCAGATGACAGAGCATCCAGAGCAGAAAAGATGAACAGAACTGAGAGTAACTGCCTCGCTTTGTCACGCTCTATCCTCTCAAGTTACTTCTTTTTCTTTCTTAAGATTTTTTATTTATTTACTTGAGGGAGAGAGAGAGGGATAGAGCACAAGCAGGGGGAGCAGCAGAGGGAGAAACAGGCTCTCCACTGAGCAGGGATCCCTACGCCAGGCTCCATCCCAGGACCCTGGGATCATGACCTGAGCCAAACGCAGACGCTTAACTGACTGAGCCACCCAGATGCCCCTACTTCTTTCTTTAAAGTAGGTAAACAAGATACTATTGGAACTCTGGGCTGGATGACTTGTTGTACAGGGGCTGCCCTGTGCATTGTAGGATGTTTAGCAGTATCCTCAACCTCAACCCACTAAACGCCAATAGCATCATTTTTCCCAGTTATGACAATCAAAAATGTCTGCGGACACTGTCAAATAACCTCCGGGGGACAAAAATCTCCCCCAAAGGGCAACCAACCACTGCTTTAAAATTCATGATGCTGAAAAAAGATAATAAAAAAATAAAATAAATGATGATGAAGTTCTAGAGAAAGCCTTAAGACAGTAATTGTAGTCAAGAAAGCAAAAAAAAAGAATATATGTGAATGTGACTGCTTGTCCTCATTTCCTTTGACCTTCAGCATATATAAACTCCTTGAATACAGAACCGTATCTGATTGAATTTTGTTCCTTCAATGTCAGCGCATATTGAGACACAAAGTAAATAAACTCATTTGAAATGACAGTATTCCAAAATTGTTAGAGGTAAAAATGTGTTGGATATTTGATTATGTGTGCCCTCCTGCATTCCAAAAAAGCATAAAAAATTGCCAGGAGATTACATTTAAAAGTCATATGGCAATTTCTCACATAGTGTGAAAGTGGCAAATTAACAGAGAACTGAAGTGATGTTTGTTTCTCTTTCATGTATCATTTGAATTGCCCTGGATTTTCATTTACATGCCACACACCGGGCTTCCTGCATCTATGGGGCCCCTAAAACTTCTGACAGCAATTAAAAGGTTCAGGATGTGACTGGGGTGGACCAAAGCCTGCAAAACCAACTGCAAATGCTCAATGCATACAAATTCATTTTTAATGGTTTTATTTTTAATTCCAGAAATGAAGTTGGAACCTTGCTTTCTTCACATGAAGCACAAAAGATAGGCTGAAGTCAACTCTACTGTTTTTTTTTTCCACCTTTTATCTTTATATCCTAAGTATCCCTAAAGGATGCAAGTATAAGAATTTTGAGTAAAATAACAAATTATTTCAACTTGAAGGGATTTTGGTAACTATAAACTAGAGATGAGTGGTTGAATAACTAGTACCTTCCATATAGCAGATAATTAGTAACATATTAAACAGATGTTTGGTTGAAATTTCACAAAATTATTAAGAAAAACTAAATTACAAATGTGTGTTTTACCATCAAAATTATAAAAATCTCCAAGCTCTTTTTTTCCTACATAAACATATATAAGCCTGCTATACATAACAAACTTTGTTGTTGTTTTTGTTGTTTTATTTTGTTTTTGTTTTTTTAAGAGAGGAAGCTGGGAGAGGTAGGGGGAGAAGGAGAGAATCTTAAGCAAGCTCCATTCCCAGTGTGGAGGCCAAGGTGGGGCTTGATCTAATGATCGAGAGATCATGACCAGAGCCAAAATCAAGAGATGGATGTTTAACTGACTGAGCCACTCAGGCACCCCCAGAACAAACTTTGTTAAAGATTATATATTGGAAACACACACACACACAAGTAAAGTTTAGTCCCTATAAAACAGGAAAAGTAACTATTTTACTGATTGATAATTTGGAACACTAAATTATACATACATAATACATGGACAAAAAGAACAAGAAGTGGTCACATGTATATATTAATTCAGAGTCTAACAATCTTCACAATATTGTGTGAACTGCAACTTCTTGCCTACAAATGATGGGGGTGTACTTGGTGGAAAGAACATTATTTGGCTTATTGGAGGTCAAAGTTTTGAAGATGTTTCTTTTATCATTTAACATGGCTTGCACTAAAAACGACAATCTTCCTAAACACAATGTACAGCAAACATATTTGTAAAACCACTATATATTCTCATTATTCAATGTTTCTCATACACTGATGGCAGCTTTAAAAATCTAACAGCAAAGCAGTCATTTAATATGATTAGGACTTGATTATTTCGAAAACAGAGGCATGCCTGATGCAATTCCAACTTAATGGCATTATTTAGCCCCCTGTTGAGCTAATATATCAGTACAATAGCTCTTAGATGCTAAACTGTCACAGTGTCTACCTTCTTCCAAGTTCAACCTATATCCTTTCATAGATAAAAAATAAGTACTTGAGAAAAGGAAAAGAGCAGAAACAAGGTTCTGTTGCTATATTAGGAATGCAGGGAAAAGTGAGATTGGTTTTTCCATGAAAGTACTGTTGCTTGTGCATTGCTAATGCATGAAATGTAATTTGCTCTTGAAAATTCTGTCAAAAAATTTTTTAATTTTTTTAAATTTTTTATTGTTATGTTAATCACCATACATTACATCATTAGTTTTTGATGTAGTGTTCCATGATTCATTGTTTGTGCATAAAACCCAGTGCTCCACGCAGAATGTGCCCTCTTTAATACCCATCACCAGGCTAACCCATCCCCCCACCCCTCTGTCAAAAATTTTATATATTCTTTATGATCCAGCTAAAAATGCCCATTGCTCCAAAGAGACTTCCTTAATCCTGTCCTCTGGAACACAGAATACTAATGATTAAGTTCTTTCTTCCTCAGAACCTTCTCTCCCTGCATGGACCTTTCTTACGGCACTAAACATATTTAGACTTATAGCCATTTGTTGTTTTCTTTTTCAGACTGCAGTTTTATTATGAAGGGTACAGATCAGGAACAGCCAAATGAAGAGACACATAAGGTAAGGTCTGGGAGGATCCCAAGCAAACAGATTTCATGCCCTCTCCCTATGGTACCAGCCATTTGTATTTAGAGCTTATCACCACCACTGGTTAGTAAGCTCATTTGGTATATCAATGACCCTATCTTTACATCCTCCAGATTGTCTAATACAGAAATATTCACACAATTATTATTCATTTTTTTCCTTCTGCCTACCTTGTAGGCAATAAATTTTGTAGATTTCTGGAAAGATGATGATCTGTGAGAGATATATTCTTTGACTCATTTATGGAAACAATGGTCTATTACAATTGTCTAATATTCCAATAGAGGTAGATCTTTTTCAGGAGGAATACCACCAAGTGGGGATTCTAAGAACCAAAATACCAATATTATGACACTTAAATACTGCTCTGTTTTAGTTTTCCAGGGTTGCCATAACAACATAACATATACAAGTTGCTTAAACAACAGAAATTTATTTTATCACAGTTATAGATGCTAGAATTTCAAGATGAGGTTGATGGCCAGTTTGTTTTTTTCTGAGGCTTCTCCCCTTAGCTTATAGAGGATTACCTTCTGCCCTTAGTCTGTGCTGTCTCTGTCCTAATCTCTTTTCATAAAAATATCAGTTATTTTTAACTGGTCCATCCTAATGACCACATCTTAAACTCCTTAAAGGTTTTACCTCCTGATAGAATCACATTCTTTTATACTGGGGGTTTGGATTTCAACCTATGGATCTGAGAAGGAGCACAATTCAACCCGTAAGAGTGCCTATTTGAATTTCTAAATCTCTAACTTTACCTCTACCTTCTTAATATTTTCCCACATCAAACCCCTAGAATTAATACAGACATGTATCATATGTTTGTTCTGTACTGTATACACTTGCCATGTTGCTTTAGATTTTATAAATAGGTTCGAGAAATGCTGATTTTTAACTTTTTTCTTTTTTGAGAGAGAGGAAGAGAGAAAGGAGGGGAGAGGCAGAGGGAGAGGGAGAGAGAATTTTAAGCTCCACGCTCAGTGTGCAGAACCCAACGAGGGGTTCGATTTACGACCCTGAGATCATGACCTGAGCCAAACTCAAGAGTCAGATGCTTAACCAACTGAGTCACCCAGATGCTCCAAGACATGCTAATTTTTAAATAAGAAACACTATCTTCTTAGGAATGATAATTATCTTAGTTCTCCAAAACCTTTTTCAAGAAGGAGAATCTGAAAGCATTTCATAAACATCATTCACCTAAATGACTTTTTAAAATTCCCGAATTAGATTTTTCCATGCTTTTAGATCTTAGTATTAAAGTCATCTAGATTCAAAATATAAATCAAAGAATACAAATACACATACACATGTTTCTGAATTCTTATTTCATTATTATTAATTCTAGCTAAAAAATAATTCCTTTTCCAAAACAAATAAAACTTTGCTTATATCCAAAGCCTCAAACATGAATGTGTGCTTATAATTCCACGGCTGGGAAATTAATTTTTTAACAGGAGAGCTGTGGCTACTTTTGGCATTTCATACACTCTGTGCTTTAACATATTTACCAATATGGAACAATAAGAGGATACTTGTTTTTAGCCCAGAAGCAATTATTTTAAAAATGAGGAGAAAATCAATATGAGACAACAAAGCCGTCCAGGTAACATTCAAGAAATAGAAATAGCTAGTTATTTTAAAATGCTACAGCTAGGTATGGGATCCTAATCTGTACTTTCTCATCGTGGGAGCTACTAAGACTTCACTATGAATATAAAGCAAAAGGAAAAACAGGAAATGGCTCCAACTCTAGGTAACAAATACAGAAAAGCATGACAAGGAATATTTCCCATTACATAAATCACATTTGCTTCCTTTCTTGCCAGATAATACTGCCACCTCTTTGGAGGGAATGACAATGAAATTTGCCTTTATCTGATCATATTTTGAACATCAAAGAGATTACAAAAGAATTGCTTATTACCTATCTACAAATAAATATATCTTTATATGTACAGGTATAACCCCTGTTAATATCAGAAAGCATGTATGTTTAAATTTTCAAAGGAGCATATAGTTCCTACATGAAGCCAAATATTAGAAATTAAGATATTAAAAATGAGTTCCTTCATTTCTTATATTATCCAGTGAATATTTGCTGATTTTGAAGATCCTGGAAATATTTTACAGTACCATAGTCAATTTTACTTGCATACTGAATTCAAAATCCATTTCCCCCGGTTGTCATATTAATGACAGACCACTATAAAGAATTTTCTATCTATAAACAATTGCAATGCTGCACTTTTTAGCACAAGTACCAGCAATTTCCATTTAATAATGGCTTACTGTTTTCTAGGTACTCTGTTAAGTGCTTAAACATGATCATATTTAATCCACAAAAATCCTTTGAAGAAATATTTCACTTTATAAATAGGAGGAAAAATGAGAATTAGAAAACTTAAATAATCTTCCCAAGTCCCACGTAAGTGGCAGCTCCATGGTATGCACCCATGTTTCTCTGGCTTCCATCTACCACCCCAAACACACATACACAGACACACACCCCACAAACAAACACACCCACAGAAGGGATGTTGAAAGAAGTAAAATTAAACAGTCTTAGATAATCACAGGAATATAAGCAAGAGATATTTTATGTAAGGACCAGGCCCAATGCTCCAGAGGGTTTCCCCTCACTACTCCAAGATGCACTGATGTCTTCTTTCTCTGAACTTCGAGTAATCTAAGCCACATAGATTAGCACTGAATTGCATTTTTGCCTTACTACTTTGATGTTTTAAATGCATCTGTCTTGTTTCCATACCTTTATTTAGAATCTTAATCTGTGATTATTACAGGATCATAGCACTGCGCTAGCATTCTATCTGTTATATGTCCATAGCTCTTGTGAAAGGGCATGGTACATAGCTTGCTCTTTAATAAACATGTTGCTGGCTTGCTTGAATTGCTGTACTTTAGCACAGAGAGCACCTAGATGGCCAGATCAGTTCAGATGCCCTAGACAGAGTTACTTTGCTACCCAGAAAAAGAAGAGGAAATCACTCTTGAATCAGATAATTTTTTAAGGATCTTCTCCACTGAAGGAAAACTGACTACTCTCTAGGTTAGCTGGGGTTTTGATCCACACCCCAGGTGAGCCAGAAACCAAACCATCCTTAGACATATCAGGCAGTTAAAATATTTTCTTCTTCTTTTTTCCCCCTCCATCTCCCACTAATTATTGCAGGCAATCTGGCACATTTATTTGACATTCTTTAAAAACAAAGCTGTATTTCCCAAAGAAGATACCTAAGTAACAGAGTGGCACAATATCCTTTAGAGGTATAATGATGAGCTTGTGAAACATTCTGAGATTCTTACTGTCTCTTTTATTTATGACAGTTTTTACATTCTTCAGACCCTTTATTCTCACCCTACTCACAGTTTAAAAGAGTATCATGTTGCAAAATATTCCTTACTCCTTTTTCAAATGGCAGCTGAGAAAACAATTCTGAGAGGACTATAATCCACTTATTTGACTATTTAGCATGGGCTTTACCTATTTTTTAAAGATAATACATTTCTTACCTCTTACTTTTACAAATTTGGGGGAGTTAACTATTCTGCATATGGAAACTTTTAGAACAGGTGGCTAAGTCATGGTTGACTGTCCTCCCAAATGACAATCACGCACCCTTTTGATTTTGATGAAGCTGACTTAGCCACCTGCTGTTGATTTCTCACTATCTTAATTTCTCTTGGAGTCATCAAGTTCACTTCTTAAGGAAAAAGAAGAAAATGAGAACCTTCCAGCTTGCTCTGTCACTAATACTTTGATGATATCTGGCAGTGATGACAAAAACAATGAAAACTTCAATGTAAAAAAGATAAATCTAGGGGCACCTGGGTGGCTCAGTCGTTAAGCGTCTGCCTTCGGCTCAGGTCCTGATCCCGGGGTCCTGGGATCGAGCCCTGCATTGGGCTCCCTGCCCGGCGGGAAGCCTGCTTCTCCCTCTCCCACTCCCCCTGCCTGTGTTCCCTCTCTTGCTGTCTCTCTCTCTCTCTCTCTCTCTGTCAAATAAATAAAATAAAATCTTAAAAAAAAAAGATAAATCTAATGACCTCACAGAATATGATACAAAAGCATGACAACATGAGGCAAGAAATGTTACATCCTAGTAATATAATAAGATTAATTGAGGGTCCTCAAATTAGTGCTGATAGATGGCACAAAAATTCTGGTCCCCTTTCTCTCCTCTTTTCTCTAAATCTAAGGTTATTTGTTTTATATAATCTTCCCCTTGATAACCCACATATAAAGCTCTTTCCCAAAAGCCAGGCCTCAGTCTTCCATTGTTCTCAGTCTATCACACGGAATTACAATCATTAGTATGATGTGGTAATTGAGGGCTTGAGTTCTGGAAGTAGACAATCAGTGTCTCAGACGCAGTTCTCAGGAATGTTATTTAACTTGCCAGTACTTAAACTTAACTCAACTGTAAATGGGGATAAACATAATAGAAAACTAATAGTTCATTTTTAAAGACTAAATCTTTTTAAGCCACTCACAAAAATGCTTGGCATTTAAAAAAAAAGAAAAGAAAAAAACACTCAACAATTTAAGTCATTACTATTATTAATGATACTACTGACCTGTTTATTACTATCATTTCTTGGTTCAAACACCACAGTTTACTTTCATCACCTGACCTTAACTCATTTATACACTGTTGACTCCCAAATTAAAACTCCTCTTCTAGGTTAATACAAGGCAGTGATTTAAACATACTCTCAACAAGATATTAGCAAATAAAATTCACCAAAGTATTAAAAGAATTATATACTATAACCAAGTAGGATTTATTTCAGGTATGCAAGGCTGGTTCAATATTTAAAATCAATGAATGTAATCCATCACATCAACAAGGAAAATAAGGGGGTGCCTGGGTGGCTCAGTTGGTTAAGCGACTGCCTTCGGCTCAGGTCATGATCCTGGAGTCCCAGGATAGAGTCCCACATCAGGCTCCCTGCTCAGCAGGGGGTCTGCTTCTCCCTCTGACCCTCTTCCCTCTTGTGCTCTCTGTCTCTCATTCTCTCTCAAATAAATAAATAAAATCTTTTAAAAAAAATAAAAAAAAACAAGGAAAATAAGGGGAAAAAAAAACATGATCCTATGAATAGATAGAGAAGAACAGTTTTACAAAATCCAAGACCCGTTCCTGATAAAAACTCTCAACAAACTAGAAATAGAGGGAAACTTCCTCAACTTAATAAAGACCTTTACCCAAAACTTAAAACAAGTATCAACTCACTGATGGAAAAGAAGATGCTTTCCCCCTAAGATTAGGAATAAGGCAAGTATGTAACCACTCACCACTTCTATAGAACATTGTATTGGACATCTTACCTAATACAGCAAGAGAAGAAAATGAAATAAAAGGTATACTAATTGGAAAGGAAGAAATAAAACTTCTTTTTAATAGATAACATGATTATCTATGTAGGAAAGTTCCAAAGAATCAATTAAAAAAACCTCCTGGAACTAAGTGATTATAGCAAAATTACAGGATATAGGTTAATATACAAAAGTCAATTGCTTCCATATATGCTAGCAATGAACATTTAGAATTTAAAATTTAAAACACAACACCATTAGCACTCAAAAATTTAAATACTTAGGCATAAATCTAACAATAATACAACAAGATCTATAGGAGAAAAACTATAAAACTCTGATGAAAGAAATTTAAAAATCTAAATAAATAGTTCAAGTTCATGGATGGGAAGACTTAACCATTGTCAACTTTTCCCAATGGATCTCTATATTTAACACAATCCCAATCAAAACCCAGGACATTAATTTTATGGTTATCAACAAAATGATTCTAAAGTTTATACGGAAAGGCAAATGACCTAGAATAGCCAAAAGACTACCGAAGGAGGAAAAAAAAAGTCAGAGGAATGTCACAACACAATATCCGGACTTACAGTAAAGCTAGGGTACTTGAGACAGTATGGTATTAGCAAAAGAACAGACAATAGATAAACAGAACAGAAAAGAGAGTCCAGAAACAGACCCTCACCAATACCGACAACTGATTTTTGATACAGGAGCAAAGGCCAATTCAACGGAGAAAGGACAGTCTTTTCACCAACTAGTGCTAGAGCACCTGAACATGCACATGCAAAAAAATGCATCATAGATTCTGCCCTTACACGTTTCACAAAAATTAACTCAAAATGGATTGATCAAAGACCTGAATGTGAAATGCAAAATGATAATAACAGGAGAAAATCTAGGTGATCTTGGGTTTAGAGATGACTTTTTAGATACAACATCCAAAGATCTACAAAAGGAAATGTATCAATATTGGCTCATCAATTCAAATAAATGTACCACACTAATGTAAGATATTCGTAATAGGGGAAACTAGGCGCAGGGAGGAGGTGGGGAGAGAAAAGATGCGACATATGGTAACTCTCTATACTTTCTAATAATTTTTTAAATCTGAAATAAAACTGCTCCAAAACCAGTCTATTAATTTATAAAACAAAGCAACAAAATCCATAACACTGACAACACCAAATGCTGGTGAGGGTGTGAAGCAAGAACAGCTTTCATTCACTGCTGCTGGGAAGGCAAATGGTACAAACACTTTGAAAGATAATTTGGTGCTTCCTTACAAAATCAAGCATACTCTTCCTGTACAATCCAGCAATCACCCTCCTTGCGATTTACCCAAAGGACGTGAAAACTTATGCCCACACAAAAACCTGCACACAGATGTTTACAGCAGCTTAATTCATAACTGCCAAAACCTGAAAGCAACCAAGATGTCCTTTAGTAAATGAATGGATAAACTGTGGTGCATATAGACAATGGGATATTATTCATTGCTAAAGGAAAATGAGCTCTCAATATGGAGGAACCCTAAATGCATATTACTAAGTGAAAAAAGTCAATCTGAAAGGCTACAACTATATGATTCCATCTGTATGACATTCTGGAAAAGAAAAAACTATGAGAGACAGTCAAAAGATCAGTGATCCTTGGGACTTGGGGGTGGGGAGGATTAATATGTGGAGCACAGAGGATTTTTAGGGGAGTGAAAATTCTCTGTATGATACCATGATGATGGATACATACCATTCATTATACATTTACTCAAACCCACAGCATCAAGAGTGAACTGTAATTCAAACTATGGACTTTGGGTGATTACCATGGGTCAGTGTAGGTTCTGCTGTAACAAATGTACCATTGAGAGGGTGCTAATAATGTTGGAAGCTGTGTATGTATGGGGGCAGAGGGTATATGGGAAATCTGTAACTTCTCAATTTTGCTACAAACCCTGAACTGCTCTATAAATTAAGCTATGTCTTAGAGTTATTAGAATACTTTGAATAGTCTGGGAATTCATTCTAAATCTACCTAGTCATTTTGAGTTTTCAGTAACTCTGCTCTTTTCAATCTGGATAAATATTCCCTAAATCACAGTAATATTTTAAGACTTCATTTCACTGAATCTAAGATGACATTTATTTTAAGACTACAATACTTTATGAATCCCAGAAAAAGAAAGTGTCAAATCAACTCTAACAAACTGTAAGATCCATCTTCACTTCAGAAATTTAAAATGTGAAAAACATACATTGCAGTGAACAGGCATCTTATGGGGACCATTCATCATATATGCTAAAAGGAAAGAAAAACATCTGCCATTGTATTGTAACAATGGAGGTCTGTAAATAATCAGTTTCAGAACCAAACAATTACCTTAATTTTGGCTCTAAAATTTTCAGTAGTGGGGCGCTTGAGTGGCTCAGATGGTTAAACAGCTGACCCTGGATTTTGGCTCAGGTCATGATCCCAGTGTCCTGGGATCCAGCCCATGTCCAGATCCGCCCTCAGTGGGGAGTATGCTTGAGGATTCTCTCTCCCCCTCTCCCTCAGTCTACCCCCCTCACGTTCTCTCTCTTTCTCTCTAAACTAAGTAAATAAATCTTTTAAAAAATATATAAATAAAATTTTCAGTAGTGACTGCCAAGAGAGAAACATGATATTTTACATAATTCAGAGGGTCTATAAAATATTCACAAATTCAGGTAAAACAAATTATTCCAGCTACTAAGACAAGAGAAAAACTTAATGATCAATTCTTAAGTGTATCCATGCAAAAAGGAATGCTACAAAACCGTCCTGGGTATGTTCTTATGTAATATTCAGCTCAGCTTAAAATTACAAATCCAAGAACTTCCTCAAGATGATAGTGTTTTCCTTTTTAAGGAATGGCATAATATATGCCCAAATATACTTAACCCTTCACAGGTATTTTTCTTCAACATTAGAGCATTTTTTAAAATATTTGTTTGGGTAATAAATTAGATGGGCATAATTTTAAAACAAAATAAATTTAAAAAGTTATTAGTTTTATGTAGGAATAAACTCAAGCATTAAGCCAGACACACAGGAACTATGTGGCTGAACAAAACTCTTCCCTTGAAGCAACATCAAGGTCATAATTTGCATAGCAGCTCATCAGCATAAAATCAAAGGTCAACTGGCTCAAGACTAAGAATAATTTTAATACAAATAATTGGCAAGGCAAGTGTACACTAAGGTAAAAGCACTGCCAATGAGAACAATTTCTGCTCATGAATTTAATTGTGTTGAATCAGTTGACCAACTTCATAGGCAGGTACATTAACTTAAATGGAATTTAAATGGTTCAACTATCTCACAGTCAAATAAGAATAAATTTGTAAGTCTAAGAATTCTTATTTCTATTGCCATTTCCATAAGTTTAAAAATGCACTATCTTGCATATTTTTATTTGCTGAAAGGACTAAATCAGAAGCATCCTAGTTGTAAACTCAATCTCCCCACACCTGAAAATCTGAAAGGTTTCGATATTTATTGTGCTACCATCAGAACATCTTAACTGTAGGGGCACCTGGGTGGCTCAGTCAGTTAAGTGTCTGCCTTTGGCTCAGGTCATGATCCCAGGGTCCCGGGATGGAGCCCCGCATCCAGCTCCTTGCTCAGCAGGGAGCCGGCTTCTGCTGCTCCCCACTGCTCCTGCTCTCTATCAAATAAATAAATAAAATCTTAAAAAAAAAGAACATCTTAACTATAGAAAAGAGCATGTTTTTCCTAATAAAATCCTTGACTTTTTTAAAAGCTATTTTCCCCCAATATCACAAATAATCCCCAAATCTTTCCAACCCTAAAGGGCTACACAGGCTGTGGAGCAAAGGGGAACACCTTCCTACCCACTGGGCAGTCAAGGAATGTGGTAAAGAAAGTGCCTAGAGAAGAATTTTAGGATGAGATCCGTAATGGCCTGTGACATTCTGTCACGCTTACTTACTCATTTTATTTGAGGAGAATCACTACAGGCTTTATGAAAAAAATAAATAAAAAATGATGACCTTTTATTTTGGGGGGAAACAAGGGAGCTTTCTGAAGAATCTATTTTCACCTTAAAACATCAACATAAAATTATTTGGTTGATCTATTATATACAATACTGCGTTTCCATTGTGCATGTGGACTTTTTATGATTGCCTCCATCAGTTAGACACTGTTTGGGTCTGTTTTTGAAACGCAGGCATTTGCAAAGCTGCCAAAGCCAATTATTTGCAGGGATGAAGGGTAAAAAAAGCTGTCAGTAGGTATAAATGCTTTTACAGATTTGTAACTTTTCTAGAAAAAAGAACAGTATTATTGAACATTTAAAAGAAATGTGTGGGGGTTAAGGGCTTTCTAAAATATTTTGTTTTATTCTTAGTTTTGATTCTACACAATAAGGATAAATTATTGGGTAAAGACAGGAAGGTAATTCAAAATAAATAAAATACTTCTTTCTCATTTAAATTAAGGCCAATTACACAAATGCTACTATTCTTTGAGAAATCAAGTCACTGAAATGCTTCAAGATGAGGGAGAAGACATTTAGCTTCTTTCTTTGGTAGGTTCTGTGATTTGCAAAGGTACAGACATTTTAATACAATAGTCTATAGGCAGTGAATTCTGAACCAGGGGTCAACCTAAATTTGTTTTCTGGATCTAGGCAATTCCACAGTATTTTTCAAAATATGGTGTCTCTGAGTCAAATCAGAGAGAATCTGAGAATCACTCTGGAGTACTAGACAATAAAATTATATTAATCTTGCATTTCCACAATCTTACTCTGAGATCTTTATACATAATAAAATCTGAGAGACACCGCATTAAAACAAATAGTATGTGTGTGCTCTGAGAAAGGCTAACTCCACGTTTTACATGAAGAAGGAACAGTTACCTCTGTATTAAAGAACAGAAAATGAAAATCAATCTTTTTTTTTTTAAAGATTTTATTTATTTATTTATTTCACAGAGAGAGAGCGAGAGAGGGAACACACCAGGGGGAGTGTGAGAGGGAGAAGCAGGCTTCCCTCAGGGCAGGGAGCCCAATGCAGGGCTTGATCCCAGGACCCTGGGATCATGACCTGAGCCGAAGGCAGATGCTTAACGACTGAGCCACCCAGGCGCCCCAGTGAAAATCAATCTTAGGACTTAAGTTGTTCTCAAATATTTTTAGAAAAAAAAAAAGTATTTTATATATATAATTGCCCTCAGCTATTAAGTAATTCAAATTAGCCAATAATTATCTACTTAGAATTAGGATGATAAACACACCTATCCATCCTTATGTAGTTGTTCAGCCCTGAAGGGTGAGAAATAACCACCAACCACTGTCATGTTAAGACTTAACCAGAAAAATTACTTATTCCCCACTCACATCTGTATGTATACTGAGGCTATTCTCAATAGTCTAAAAAGGTCAGTTTAATCTCCAAAATTCACAAACCCAAGCTAATTGGAGGTATAGGCTTCAGAATTTTAGAGAACATGACTGGGAGAAAACTAAGAGGTCAGAAGTCCAGTCGCTTCATTTTACGAGAGGTGAAATCATAGACATCAACATAGGATGAGCAAAAAGCCAGAATTCTTAATGTTGAATTCATTACTTTTTACTACTATCTAGGTCACACAACCTCCTCATATTGTTATCTTATAAGTTTCTTAAATAACGCAATTTCCCTTTCAACAACTTTTAATTGCTTGTTTGGGCCACTGAGAATAATCTTTCTCATGTCTAATATTCTATATTCACCTAGCTGTGTTCCAAATTGCATATCCCATAAACTCAGTGTTACATACATCAACACCTCACCAATGTTTCTATCATTAAGCCATGTAACCACTTATAAAATGCTCATTCCTGGGGCTCGGTTGGGCATCTGACTCTTGATTTCGGCTCAGGTCATGATCTCAAGAGTTGTGGGATCAAGCCCCTTCGTGGGCTCCGAGCTCAGCAGGAAGACTGCTTGAGATTCTCTTGCCTTCTCCTTCTGTCCCTCCCCCATGGGCTTGCATGTGCATGCTCACTCTCTCTCTCAAATAAATAAAATAAAATAAAATAAAATAAGTCATTCCTAAATCAATTAGGTTTTTTAAAATAAACTTTCCTCAGGACCCCATGCCCCACGTATTTATCAATATATTCCACCCAAAAGACAGAATTAGATTTGGAATTTACTAAGGATAGAAAAGGAAAGGAAATCCAAATCTTAGAATTTGCATATTTTATGCTTTCACATAATTAAACTCAAAGTATGATGTATAAATCTTTCAAGCAGTCAAGACTTGGAATGTTTTATATCCACTTTTGAAAATTATTTTTATGCTGAAAAGAATACAGATAGCATCACCCCAAATCCTTTGGATAAAATACAACCAGCTAATTTGATCTTATAAGAACAGAAGAGACCAAAAACATGGATCCTCCCTGCCATTTCCAAACAGGACAGGACAAAATCAACTCCTGTCCTGGGCAGGTTGGGGGCTTCTGAAGCTTAAGTGGGAATTTCGCTTTGAAGAAGAGATGACGGTAGGGGCCTGGCAACAGCCTTCACATGAATTTAAGGCTCAGGCCTCTATCATGTGGCTACAGAATTGAGAACTCCAGGCACAAGCTGTAAGAAACCAGACTTCAGTTCATCATTGGGAAGCATATCCTCACATTCAGAGTTGTTTGAAATCAGAACAGTCTGCCTCATATGTTCTCCTGAGGATTTAGGCATCACACAGGGAACTGTTGGTTTCGGTTATCATTTGCTGAAAGTCAAGAACACCACAGCCCCTGTGTTGCCAACTCCAAGTGCAGCACACTCTGAACCACCGAAATAGTGCCTCAATCTGACAACTCCTCCAAAAGTATTAAATTCTTCTGGAAGACAAAAAAACATCAAAGAATCTGAGGCTCCTCCCTCACAAACAGTCTGACATCAGCAGAGCATTAAATTAGGGACAAAACGAAAACTCTTCTATTTCTTGTGCAGTTTATATTCTCGAGGGCGAGTGTAAAATTGGTTAAATGTATCAACATGGATCAAGTATATTTATGTATTTGCTGATATTTATCAAACACTTCTTATGTGTCAGGTACTGTTCTCAGGACTTCATTTAATTCTCACAGCAACTTGGGGTGCCTGGGTGGCTCAGTTGGTTAATTCTCACAGCAACTCCATTATTATTTCCTATTTTACGAGGAAAGAAATTGACAGAATGGGGAGGAGGAGTTATGTCATTTGCCCAAATTCTTACTGTTAGCAAGTGATGGGAGTCAAAATTTGAACCTTGGCAGTCTGACCCTAGAGCCCACCCTCTTGCCAACTGTGTGGTGTCACATCCTTGTAGGCTGCCAGGGGCTTACCGAGAAAGGAGACAAAGTGAATCATGAAATGTCAGCATTTACAGAAGAAGCATTAGCAAACATGAGCAATGATAATACTCACTTGAGCAACATTATTATTCCTTCTTTAAGAAAAGGTAGCTTCCTCCCTGCAACTATAAATATCCCCAGATTAGAAAGAACTAAAAGGAATAGTGTGGAGGACCACTGGGGAAGGGAAGGAAAACTGAATGGGAAGAGATCAGAGAGGGAGACAAACCATGAGAGACTCTGGACTCCGGGAACCAAACTGAGGGTTATGGGGGCGGTGGGGGGGTGGGGGTGGGCAGGGAGTTGGGGGGATGGGGTAATCAGGTGATGGGTATTAAGGAGGCACGTGCGGTGGTGAGCACTGGGTGTTAAACGCAACTGATGAATCATTGAACGCTACATCAAAAACTAATGATGTACTATATGTTGGCTAACTGAACATAATAAAAAAATGTGAAAAAAAGAATTAAAAAGAACTAAAAATTATTTTGTTTTAACCACAATTATCAATTGCTTTATAAACCACAGCATCTTTAAAATTGAGAAAATGTGTGTATATACTATACAATATATACACAGACAGGACATAAATTTAATTTAAAAATAAGAAAGGATCAACCAATAAAGAAATGGTTTAAAGAAATAAATGGTTTAAAGAAATAAAGAAATGGTTTGGTTAACATTACTACAGAATTCCTGGCTTTAAAAGGTAGATCATATGCGTAGATCATAAAAATAAAAATCATGAGAAGTTTTCAAAGTTACAAAGTTACAAAAGTAACTATCAATTGATTTTTTTTAGTAAAAAAATGAAAGTCGGTCTAAAATACAGTCATGACACAAATA
Source organism: Eumetopias jubatus (assembly GCF_037043125.1). Taxonomy (NCBI): domain Eukaryota; kingdom Metazoa; phylum Chordata; class Mammalia; order Carnivora; family Otariidae; genus Eumetopias; species Eumetopias jubatus. The sequence goes on from NW_028274820.1 coordinate 28,922,209, forward strand.
TATCTAACCAATATCCTATGCATTATTGATAAGCAACTTCTTAGAAGGGGTGGATAAGTACTGAATCATGGGTTTCCTTCAGCCTGGTGGCTAAAAAGTGAAGAGCTATGCCATCGAAAGGAATATCAAGATGGAAATCTTGAAAAGAGGTCAAAGAGAAGTCAACAGAAGGGATAGCAATCAGGTTTCCCCAATTAAATGGAAAACAGAAAAGGCAGCAGAATGGTAAGAGACACAGAAAGCCATGTAATAACACAGAACGTGTAAGTCCTTTAGAAGTGTGTACTTCTAAATGTACTATCTGAAGCATTACATGAAGGGAGGTTAAGAAGATGACAGGAGTGGGCGCCTGGGTGGCTCAGTCAGTTAAGCATCTGCCTTCGGCTCAGGTCACGATCCCAGGATCCTGGGATCGAGTCCCGCATCAGGCTCCTTGCTCAGCAGGGAGCCTGTTTCTCCCTCTGCTTGTGCTCTCTCTCTCTTTCTGACAAATGAATAAATAAAAAAATCTTAAAAAAAAAAAAAAGAAGAAGAAGATGACAGGAGCATTATTCTCTTGGCCTTGGGATAATCTGAAAAGAAACAAAAGTGACCAAGTGATTTCCATGGCTTCTAGAGAGTTTTCATTAATATTCTTTTGCTGTGGCTTAAGTCATTTACACTATGGCAAGAAAAGAGCCGCATGGACATAACACATGTCTGAAATATTGCCCTGGTAAAGTTACTCTGTAACTAGTACAACCAAGTGCTTCCCTACTGGAAAGACAGCAGGTAACAAATGTCCCCTTAAAAATGTGAACTCAAATTTGATAGTCTGATAGCCTTCAATGGTGAAATGGCTGGGCCTCAGCCCTCTTTTAAGGCATGGCTCTATCCACGAAGTGTCCTACAAGCTCCCAGGGATAAAATCACGATGCTGTTCCTACTTGGCTCTGGCTGCTGCCAAGGCCGCTGTCTACGGCTGTGCTCCAAGCAAATGTCAGGTGCTCTGCCAAAAATGCCACCTGACCTAAGGCTCACTACCACCCCCTCTGTGCTGTAACGACCACCAGATAAGGACCTGAAAGCTGCCCCAGACGGCTGCCCACTGTGCCGCCCCTCTGCTTCCAGCCCCTCCTTAGCCCTTGTTTCAATTTGATGATGTTATCACTCTACCCTCCACCACACCATTCTCTCTTCTCTAACAACAACTAGGGAACTCATCTGTTCCTCTAAGTTCAACTTTCTTACGGGATACCCTTGGAGCACGAGGTGTAAAAAGAGTTACACGTTTCTTCAGATTTTACTACAACAACAGTTTCCCCTAGGTGCACAAAAGTCCTTGATGGGTGGGTACAGGCTGGTGCGGGACAGGTTCAGGAAGAGGGAACTGAATTAATTAATACCCATTTGCCCCTTTAGCCATAGTCGTCGAGTCCAGCTCCACAACAATGACATCATAATAAAGGTTATTTTTTTTCCTTGCAGGTAATACAGTACATCATGATAATGTACTTTCCTCCTACAGCTGTCAGAAACAAACTGCTAGTCCACAGTTTATTAGATATATCAGATATGTCTAACATTCAACTCTAGAAAGTTTTAATTTATTTCTCAAGAGCCTTCCTGCCTCCATATAATTTACTGGGTAAAATGAGAATAGATATATATAGTTTCTGTTGATGTGTAAAAAAAACTTCCAGAAATTTCGTGGCTTAAAACAATACAAATTTATTATCACACAGTTTCTGGAGGTCAGAAGTCCAGGAATAGCATAACTGGCTTCTCTGCCAAGAGTCCTCATGAGGTTGAAATCAAGATGGCAGCTGGGTTGCTTTCTCATTTGGAACCTGGGGTTCTCTTACAAGCTCATACAGTTTGTTGGCAGGATTCAGTTCCTTGTGGTTGCAAGATTGAGGTACTAAGTTACTAGTGGCCCCCAGCCATCCTCTGCCATGTGGCTGGCCTTCTCCAAAACATATGAGTTTGCCTCTTTAAGGCCAACTTGCGAACACCAACTACTCCTGTTTCTTGTTTCTTTTAAAGGCTTACCTTTTGGGGTCAGAATCATCTCCACTTTGATTAACTCAAAGTCAGTTGATTAAGGAATTTACCACATCTGCAAAATACCTTTTGTCATATAACATAATATAATATAGGGAGTGATAACCTTGCACCCAAGGGGAGAAGATTAAAAAAGGCATGTGCACCAGCAGGCCGGGGACTTAAGTGATCATCTTAAAATTCCTCCTCACATAGAAGATTGGGATTCTAATTACACATGCTAACCACACATGCAATTTTCAGTTCCTTTTGCAGAACAGGTACATTTATTTCCTCGCTGAAAAGAAGATCCGTTCTGCTTTTGTAGTTAAGCTGTGAACTGTATTACCCCACATGCCCCATCAGATAGACACAGTCATAAGCCATTAGCTTTAAAGCTAAAAATAATCCTGAGTCAACTCAAGATTCATTCTCCAATCATTTGGGTTGACTTTAGCATTTAAGGTACTTTGAATACATACAAAATGACTTACATCAATCCTACTCCTGAGAACTTGAGGCTATTCTGGCATCAAGGTCATAGATTTTAAACATTTTGGCATTTTTAACTTGACAATGAAGAGAAGGTGGAGGCCTTTTCCATGACCTTACTCAGGTTATCAGAATCTATACAACACTTGGTTAACTAAGAGCCACCTGGCATAAGGTTTATAATTAGCAAAGAAATGTACACCAAGCTTTAAGAAGTATGTCTGTGGGTTTGTCAAACATAGACTTGATTTCATATAGTTCATGACAGCTCCTTAGATGACTGCCTTAATGAAACTACTTAAAAAATACAAAAAAATGTATCTGCCATTAGAGCTGGTTCCCAAGTTCTCACATAACAGGTGTAATTAGAGAATTATGAAGAATTAATGCTCTTGTTAAAAAGTAATTATTTGGGGAACATGAGTCAGGTTGCTATCTAAATTCTGTGTCTCCTGAATTATAATTCTAATTGCCCAAATAAATGTCTACTTAAAAAATAAAAGTAAAATATACTACATCATGGGTATAATAAAAACATTGTAAAATATAAGTCAATGTCTCTCTAGATATAAGGCAAATTCTAGCTAAGCCTATAATAAAGGAACAGAGAATAGTCATTTGAAAATGAACAAACACGCTGAGTTGAAGTAAAAAAAATTAAATTGTTTACAATCTTGATAGGGTCTCTAAGTTGGATATGAATACTATGTGAGTGTAAGTATAATCATTATTTAAATAAAAGCAATAACAGCCTCATTAACATCTGGTCCAGGGTGGAAGAGCCCCCTAGTCCTACTCATCAAGAGCAGACATCCACCGAATGACCCCTGTGTGTGAGGCACACGTCAGAATCAACACCACATCACTCGGCATCATGGGTCTTCAACCCAACTTCCATTTCTGTGTTTCAAACAGTGCTCCTATCATGTTCTCCGTTGTTCAAGCTCAAAACTTTACATTTTCCTTGACATCTCACATCACCCCTGTTCACCCTTGTTGAGAGTTTTATTGCAATTCCCACCATTTAATTCCCTTAATTTTCATTGTCTTGGCACTGCTGTGAAGAACCATGTACCAGAATCCTGAATGATTGCATAAGCTTTCTAACACAACTACATTTTCTGCCCCCAATTACCACTCTCTCCAAATTTTCCCATATAGAACTGCTAGATTGATATTCCCAAATTCTTAATAAAAGGGCACGTTTGAATGCCACTTGGCAGATTCTCATCTAACTAGTTTATGTGCATTTTATAATTTAAACCTTGCAACAATCTAGCCACATTCTTATTATCTTCATTTTGCAGAGGAAGAAACTTCGTAAAAGAAATACCAAAGAAGTTTTCTAAGGTAGAGCCAGGTATCTGACTCCGGAGCTACTTCTTAGAATCATCATTGTACTGTGTTTCATGTAAATTAACGGCATGCACTAATGTCCATTACCCACGAAACTAAACCCAAATGCTTTCAACCTAGAACTCAAATCTGCTCTTTTTAATTCCTGAAAATAAATGGATTGCACCCACCATTGTGCTTTTCCTGTCATTTAGAATGCTATTTTCCTCCACCTATCCAAGTGTGATTTATCATTCAAGCTGATCTCAGGCTCCGCCCCTTCCATGAAGTGTCCAGACCACCCAAGTTACTGCAATATCTCCCTCCTTTAAACTTCTTGAACATCTATTTCATTTTTGTACTTATAAAAACGTCTTCTTATACTGGGGACATCTGATTTATTTCACTTGTACTATGTGATATGTGACATTTGCCTTATTGAGAGAATATAAATTATTTAGGGATATAGATTTTGACTTCTCTGTTTTGCCTTCACAGCACATAGAATAATACCTTACATTAGGAAAGTGCTTTGTAGATGGAGGGCTCCCATTCAATGCAAACTTACTAAAGGCTCTCCATCAGCAAGCTCCTATAATGAGAACAGAAAGGTAAACAGAGGTGACTATACATGCTCCATGAAACTGTTTCCTTGCTGTGAAATAATTTCCAGTCTAATTATGGGACAAATAAGTATAATTTGTTGTATTTTTACATACACAGTCATCATAGTAAGACAGACACTGACATGCACAAGCAACACTCAGGGAAGACCTAATAAAATTATATGTCGAGTGATGAGCTACCATATCATGGGAAGAGGAAGAAGAAATATGAGTAGGGAAGCATAGGTTACATACTTTGGGAGGAGTAAATAGACTAGCCTGATAAAAATGTAACATAGGAAATGAAAGGGTGGAAATTAATAAAACAGTAGATAAAGCAAAGCAGAAAGCACTCTGAATGGCAGGCTACGGATTTCGGATTCTCTTTGAGATGCAGTATGGTTCTGAGTATCAGCTAATAATGAACACAGTGTATGGCTATACAGAGTTGCTGTTAAGATGAAAGAAGAAAGCGTTTGTACAACACCTAGCATGGGGCCTGGAAAAACACAGATGTTCACCAAAGGATATCTTGTCATTGTTCACTGATGAGAGTTCTGCTTTATACAGTAAAATCTGCCACAGGACGGGGATGAGGAGAAAATGGACGCAAACTTGCAGTTAATGTGTCCTTGAAAGGAGAGAGAGGCTCTGAGGCTACCAAAATTCAATACACACTTGTGGGGGTAACAAGCAAAGCACAAGTTAATCTGCCTTTCCTTGAATGCCATGGACATGCACGCTCTCTCATAGAGACGTTAAAAGGATGGGAAAAGAGTAAAAACAATTCGTTCTAAGTAGTCCTTCCCTTTCACTTATGTGTTTTCCTAAAATGAACAAGAAGTTCCTAAAGGTGGGAGACTCTTTAGGGCAATATAGAATACTACCCCGGGCCCTTTCCAGCATCTCAGACACGCGTCTCCTTCATGGGAATCACTGTGCATAGATTATCTCAGGCTAATCATCTTTGCAAATGCTTGGTTCCAAGAAAGAAACAGAGTGGAAACTAACCACTGTGAGCCCATTTTGAGCTGTTTGGTTTTCCAGTTTTTGGAGGCAGACAACACCAAGTGCTTGAAAAGGTGCTCTCTCAAACAGGCTTTCTGGAGCCAAAGCCGACCTGACTACCTGCTCTTTTTACCTTTCTGCTTTATTTCTGTAAGTTCGTTTCTACATAATTCTCTTGCTATATTTATTGTTATTTATTTTTATTTTATTATGTTATGTTAATTACCATACATTACATCATTAGTTTTTGATGTAGTGATCCATGATTCATTGTTTGTGCATAACACCCAGTGCTCCATGCAGAACGTGCCCTCTTTAATACCCATCACCAGGCTAACCCATCCCCCCACCCCCCTCCCCTCTAGAACCCTCAGTTTGTTTCTCAGAGTCATAGTCTCTCATGGTTCATCTCCCCCTCCGATTTCCCCCCCTTCATTTTTCCCTTCCTATCTTCTTTTTTTTTTTTTTTTTAACATATAATGTATTATTTGTTTCAGGGGTACAGGTCTGTGATTCAACAGTCTTACACAATTCACAGCACTCACCATAGCACATACCCTCCCCAATGTCTATCACCCAGGCACCCCATCCCTCCCACCCCCCCACCACTCCAGCAACACTCACTTTGTTTCCTGAGATTAAGAATTCCTCATATCAGTGAGATTATATGATACATGTCTTTCTCTGATTAACTTATTTCGCTCAGCATAACACCCTCCAGTTCCATCCACGTCGTTGCAAATGGCAAGATTTCATTCCTTTTGATGGCTACATAATATTCCATTGTACGTATATACCACCTCTTCTTTATCCATTCATCTGTCGATGGACATCTTGGCTCTTGCCACAGTTTGGCTATTGTGGACATTGCTGCTATAAACATTGGGGTGCACGTACCCCTTCGGATCCCTACATTTGTATCTTTGGGGTAAATACCCAGTAGTTCAATTGCTGGATCGTATGATAGCTCTATTTTCAACTGTTTGAGGAACCACCATACTGTTTTCCAGAGTGGTTGCACCAGCTTGCATTCCCACCAACAATGTAGGAGGGTGCACCTTTCTCCACAACCCCACCAACATATCCTATTGCTTTTTAACTAAATAATTGAAAAACTCTCTAAAAAAATCCCCCAATTCTAAGATTATTAAAAACACAATCATGTGGAGTTATTTTAAAGATTATTTCACCCAAAGGAGAACAAAAGACTAAGCCTATTAGGACTAAATTCTTCTGCTGTTGAAGAAGTTTGTCTCCATTTGGTTCAAAGGCTCTCAAGAGAACATTTTTTGGAAATGCAGCGAAAACTAAGCAAAAATGGTGACTATTTCTGATTTTAAATTGTATCCTGAAGATTAAACTCTCCTGTCCATGAAATATCATTTTCTTTTCAAGTACATTTATTTTAGATAAATCTGAAGGTAAAAGATAAAATGAAGAGATAGCCAGAAGTAAATAACAATTATTTCTATTAGACAACTGAAAGAAATATAAAAGTAGGAAATCTTTCATTATCTTTCCTGTGCCTCAGATAAATGAATATACACATGAAAATGAGAAGAGTGGTTATAACTGAATTTTGTTAAAAACAGGTCAGTCGTAGTTCTGATGAAATTTCATCATCAGCAGTTATACTTGATCAAGGTGACAAAAGTGAATTTAATAATCTCCCTGTGGCTGTTTTTCCATCTTATCTTCAGTAGACTAAAATGGAGGATTCCGTTTCCTTAAATGCATCCTTCCCACTATACTCCTGTTTCCAGGACAGAACTAATGAAGGGAATGTTGTTTCAGCATTTACATTTTCTTCTGAAGATTTCTGGCCCCTTCATAAGTTTAAGTTCTTGTGAATAAATACAATGTTCTAGTTCTTACAGCTCCTCTTCTAGGAAAAGTTGCTGCTAACCCAATGTCTTCTAGGTCTAGAGAGCAAAAAATAAATTTTGGAAACTTCTAAAACCTCCAAGAGTCACTGATTGCTAGTGTTGACACTATTCTGATTTATTACATTTATATCGATTTTTATAATATATTGGTTGTATTACATTCTAGTGCTTACTCTTAGCTTTTTATGTGCTATATCTACCATACAATTTTCTCCATTTTCAAGGTCATTTTGTTTCTCCAATTCTGTAACAGAACTTTAAATGCTTGCTCACTGAAGAATCCATTATACACACGCATATGGACATGTATGTATGTACATGCGTAAAATGTAAGTTGAAGAAAAGGTCTCACTACCAAAGACATGACAGGCATTTGGCTATCTGTATTTTCACATTCCATTTTAACTTATTTTTATTTCAGGGGCGCCTGGGTGGCTCAGACGGTTAAGCGTCTGCCTTCAGCTCAGCTCATGATCCAAGCGTCCTGGGATCGAGCCCCGCATCGGGCTCCCTGCTCAGCGGGAAGCCTGCTTCTCCCTCTCCCACTCCCCCTACTTGTGTTCCCTCTCTCACTGTCTCTCTCTATGTCCAATATATAAAATAAAAAAAAAAAAAATCTTTATTTTTATTTCCAAAACAGTTAAATTTAGGATTACTTTACTATTTTTTTTTTTTTTTGTTAGCATATCAGCACCTATGACTTTAAATATGTTAGATTTCCAGTGGATCTGTATCATTGAAATGTCTCCTGGACTTAAAATTAGGATTGATAAATAACTAAATGTAGTTCACTTCGTTTTCAGTTATACAACATGTGTTCTGTCAAGAAGCCTCAAACTCAGCTCTGAGGAACATTTGATGAGGCAGAAAGAAAAATGGAAATAACCTATGACATAAGATCTGTTTGGATCACTGCTTTGAGATAAATGAGTGTTCTGTACCTCAGGTTTCCAATCTGTATAAAGCTAATACCCACTTCGCTGAGTTGCCCTAAGGATTACCAAGATTACATGTGAAAAGTGCCAGTAAACGGACTGGCTTTCCTAGTCCCAGAGCTTCTTTTTCTTGGTTTCTTACTCCTAATTTTATTTAGATTCAAGAAACTTTATCTGAAGTGTTTATCCATTTATATCAACTCAACTGGTTGCTTGAGATACTCCTGCAAATAAATTCCAAAGCAGGGAATTTTTTTTCTCCTTCTTAGCAAGAGTTTTTGTTTCTGTTTGTTTTTTCTTGTCTGTGTCTGGCACACCTTTTACATTAGCTATTGTAAGAAACAGAAAGAATAGCATAGCAAGAGGGTTTGTTTATTTGTTTGTTTTTCTACTTGTTTGTTTTAATCACTGAGCCCCATGATAGTAGCCAGAGTGAATATGCTCACTGTAGGGCCTCACTCCACACCAGCTGAATTCGGTCCTATCAAGTGGCCTGACTCCCTCATCACCACTCTGTTCAGCCACCAACTGTTTTGTGTTATTAGTTATCAAAGATCCATACCTTTCCTTTTTCGACATGTTTTGTTTTATGTTTTCTTTTTTTTTATGTTTTATGTTTTCTTTTCTAAGTAAGATGCACCACCTATGTACCTTCCTTCTGCTCTGAAGCAATTCAGTAGGAAGATGGTCTATCACATTTAAAGATTCATATAACGAACCCCTCCTGTGCAAAGAAAGGTCAAAAAAAAAACAATATGCAAGATTTATAAGAAACTTTCCTGGGGTAAACCTTACATACTTTGTGTGCATACCTGAAACCAAGGAATACACCCCTTCTACGTTTATGTAAATTACTTTTTGTTTACCTTTCGCTAAGTGTTTTTTTTTAACAGGTAAAATAATGAGATAATATTTTCTAGGGAGCTTTATATAAAAATTGCTGGCAATTCTCCTTATAGCAGTGTTGGGTAATATGTAAGTTAAAATTTTATTTATTTTTTAAGTTTTATTTATTTAAGTAATCTCTACATCCCATGTGGGACTCAAACTCATGACCCTGAGATCAAGAGTCAGATGCTTTTCTGCCTGAGCCAGCCAGGTGCCACAAGCACAAAATTTTAGATTAAAACTAAAATTCAGCCAAATTTCCAGCTAATACCACATTCAACCAAAGTAAGGATTCCTTTAGGCCCTTTCAGATGAAGAAAAGAGCCTGACATCCAAGAGTTGTAGATAATAAGGCAACAAGAAAGAAAATATATTACTGAGAACCTGTAGTATATCAAAATTATCACAGTTGAGGGGAGGGGTTGGGGGGTGGATGAAATATGTGATGGGGATTAAGGAGTGCAGTTGCTCTGATGAGCACCAGGTGTCCGGGTGGAAGTGCTGAATCACTATACAGCACCCCTGAAACTAACATAATACTGTATGTTAACTGGAATTAAAATAAAAACTTAAAATGATCACAGTTGGATAATGAGGGTTAAAGGGTAAGTGGAGAAGAGCACTATTACTTAATGGAATATGAATTCTTAAAGAATTACTAGTTTGAAATTTAATACACACTTAAAGTCTGTAAAATCAAGTTATATATGTGGTATTTACCTATACACACCTACATACACACATGCACGGCCAGGGACACACATATATTTTTTAAATTTTAATCAGACAACATGAGTTTAGATTCTAAAACTGCCACTTATAATTTATTCACCTTAAATTACTTAACCTCTGAGTTTTAGTTTATCTAAAACAGGAAAACTAATCTCTATTTTATAGGATTGTTGTGCAAATTAAGATAATGCATGTAAGGTACCTAGTTAAGTGACTGACATAGGCTTTTAATGAATAGATGAATATATATTCATGATCATAATCATGACTATAATTCTTTATATATACTTAGTTCTTCACCATGTACTCTGAAGACTTTTTTTTTTAAGATTTTATTTATTTATTTGACAGAGACACAGTGAGAGAGGGAACACAAGCAGCGGGAGTGGGAGAGGGAGAAGCAGGCTTCCTGCTGAGCAGGGAGCCCGATGTGGGGCTCGATCCCAGGACCCTGGGATCATGACCTGAGCTGAAGGCAGACGCTTAACGACTGAGCCACCCAGACGCCGCTACTCTGAAGACTCTTAAAAAAAAAATTATACAGATTGAAGATAGGAAAGAACCAAAGAAATGAAAAGATACCCAAGGAGAGGGAATGGAGAAGCACAACCTCAAGCTCTGTGGTGATTTTAAAAACCCTCATCATGCAACGACATGGATGGAACTAGAGGGTATTATGCTAAGCGGAAATAGGTCAATCAGAGAAAGACAAGTATCATATGATCTTACTGATATGTGGAATTTGAGAAACAAGGCAGAGGATCATAGGGGAAGGGAGGGAAAAATGAAACAAGATGAAACCAGAGAGGGAGACAAACCATAAGAGACTCCTAAACTCAGGAAACAAACTGGGGGTTGCTGGAGGGGAGGGGGTGGGAGGGATGGGGTAGCTGGGTGGACATTGGGGAGGGTATGTGCTGTGGGGAGTGATGAATCACAGACCTGTACCCCTGAAACAATAAATTATATGTTAATAAAAAAAAATCCACCAATTCTTTGATATTCTTCCCTTAGCAGGTGAAGCTTAATTCCCATCCCCTTGAGTGTGGGTGGATTTAGTGATTCACTTCTAAGGAAAAGATAGAACAGAAATGATGGGAAGTCACTTCTGCAATTAGGTTTTAAAAACAGCGTGTCTTCCATCTTGGGGGCTTTTGCTGCCACTCTCTCTTTGATCACTCTTTTTGGGGAAAGCGATATTGGGAGCAGCCTTATGGAGAAGGATCCCACCAGGTGAAGAATCAGAATCTCCTGCTAGCAATAACATATGTGGAACTTCCAACTCCAGCTAATTTGCAAAGACCCCAGCCAAGGCCAATAGCTTGACTGCACCTCCTTGAGAGATCCTGAGCAAGAACAACCTCACTCCTGCTTTCCTGATCCTCAGAAACTATGTGAAGTAATAAATGCTTGTTGTTCTAAGCTGTAAACTTTACAGTAATTTAGTATGCAGAAGTTGAGAAGTAATAGGCATCTTAAATAGTGCCAATAGAAACCGATCCAAGAAAATGGTGATACAATCAGACCAGAAAACCTGGCATTCGGGAGCTGTCCATTTCATTATGGAGCACCAGCTTCCCGGCTTTCTACTTACAAATTACTCAACCCCAGTGTCTGTAATACAATATGATAATATCAGTCATCATCCTACTTACCTGTGGGATTATTCAATTGGACAAAGGCAAGTAATCACTATTGTCAATATCTGTGTTTTAATTTTAAATGAAACTTCTTAAACCACTTTAAAATATTTCTTAAATGTGACAACAGCTACATCTTCCTGTGCAAAGTATTATTTTCTTTCCAGGTAATGGTAGTTAAACCTAGAGACCTTTTGAACATACCAAAAAAAATGCACTTCAGGAAAAGATTTGGCAACTGTTTCTAAATGGATCATTCTTCTAGTAATAAAACAATGGCGTATTTTCCAGTACAAAATCATTATTTTAATCTCAATTTCCCTTTCATTCTCTTATTCCCCTCTGCCTTTCCCTCTTCAGAGAGATAAATGGGAAAACAGAGCTTCCTAATTGGAAAAAAAAAACAGACAAGTGTTATCACCGATTAGTACATCAGGAATCTCTCTACTACTACTGAAAAGAAGCTTTCCATGGGTGAGAGTAAGAGAGAATGAAAAGTTAGAACTACATCTATATTTTTATCCACTCACATTAACTTCCAGAGAAATACATGAAGGCTATAATGATCTTTGGTCATGTTACTGGAAAAGGACCGAGTAAAGAAAACACTTTATAAAGATATTCACAATACCTACATATACCTGAATTTAGAATACAATCCTGCCATTGGTTGCTTTAGACCTATCTGCAATTTAAGAAGGATGCCATTAAAATAAACTATTTCTTACATGGAGAATTATCTACACATGACTCAAACAAATTATTTTATTTTTTTATTTTAAGTTTAATTTTGTCTATTTTTCTTGATGAAAATGATAATGCAAGTTGAGAAAAATTTTTCTCAAAAAAATCAACAATTTATCATGGCTCCTTAGATTCTTATAATAATTATATTATAAAGGCTTTGTTTTAGAAGTTTTGTTGTTATAGTTTCTATCAAAAGTGCTGAGTAAAAACAATGGATGAGAAAATTCAGATTCATGAAGGAATTTCAATTAGAGGAAGCATTTAAATACTTTATGAAGGACATGTATTTCACAATAAAAGCTTGATTGCTTAAAATAAAGATAACACGTCCTAAAACCACCAGAGCCTAAAGAGTTAGAATGAAAAGTCTTTTCTTTCTTGATTTTTAACATAACATTATCCAAAATTTCTTATTTTTTTCTCCCTTTTCATCTAAAAGAGTCCTCTGCCTCTTCTTTTACTGCAGTCCTCATCAAAAATGTTACACATGTCCTCATATTTTCAATTATCCATGAGAAATTGAGAAAAAAAATGTACTGAGAAAAGAGAGGAGGAGTCTGATCTTCATTCTGCCAGTATCTCTGGGACCTTAGCCATATTACTTCATTCTGGGACTCGCTTTCTCCAGCTACCAAATTAAGCTTTGTGCCAATTCTTGTTCAGCTACATTTTATAACTCTCAAATCTGATATCCAGATCTTACACATCTCCTGAATTACAAAATTTCTGTACTTTCTCCCTTTTTCTACATCTTTCCCCCTGCTGTTGTCTCAAAGTCAAATTTATTTAAACCAATGACAAAACTCTACCTACACACCTATCCCCTGTTTCCCTGGATAAGGAGGTCATAATTCTCAATTATCCAGACTTGGAAATCCATAATTCTTGAGTCTTTCCTTCATCTTCAACATCAAGTCAGTTGCAAAATTCATCTGAGATTTTCACCTTGCTCTCTGTTGCCTATTGCCTTTGCATTTCCATTTCCACCATACTATTTCTGACTTTTATGCTACTCACCTACACAACTGCTACAGTTCCAATTTAGTGGTCCTGCCACAGTGCCTCCACCATGCAGCAACAGATTGGAAATATCACTGGGGTGCAGGGATGACATTCTCACCTCTGAGCCCCATGGTATGTGGGACCATATTTTAGAACTAAAGATGATACCAATTAGCCCAAATTTCTGAATATCTCATAAATTCTTCAAAATTACATTTATATTGAAATTATAGTTAAACTAAGAATCATCACAAAATGGCAGGGAGCAAATATTTTTCCCTCCTTGTGGGTCAGGGCTCACTCCAATAAGAATTTATTAAGCATATTTCATGTGACAGATATCATGTTACATGTTCAGGAGAGATGACCATTTTCTGCATTCAAGAACTTGCTCCTTTAGAGGGGAGACTGAAATGTAAACAAAAATGTATCACAATATACACAGAATAAAATTCTGCATTGGAAGAAATATACACTGAATGCCTTGCATTTAGCTTTCCCCCACTCAAATACCAAGGAAGAACATTTTTATTGCAAACAAAGTAGCTGCCCTGTGTCTTGTTACTTAACTGTAAAAATTTAGTGAGACACATTAATTCTTAAAATAACCTAAGAAGCACACGGTAATACTGGGATGCAACTACAAATGCTGGGACATTATAACTTTGAAAGATGAAATTTTTATTTTTAAATAAATTATTTTAAAATAATTTCAGTAATAAAAATGATAACTGAAATAATAATCATACAATCAACCTATATGTGGAGGTGACAAAGAGAACTTCATGTGGAATTAAAACAAATCCCCTTTAGGTATTTGCTTCTAAATCTTTGACTATTAAATCTCAATACCATCCTGGTGGCATCAGATGTAAAAAATTAATTTAGCATATGATTAAATACAAATCAAATGTACTATAATTCTGGAAAAATGACCCTATGTTTCTTGAAAATGTCTAGGTTAGCATTTTATAACCATATGAAATGTCAAGGGAATTCACTATTAAGATAATTTTCCTATTATATCCTTTGTAATACTTGTACTACCTAATATATACAATACAGTCATTACTTTTTATTTTAGAGTTCATTCAGGTGTGTGTGAGGAGAGAAAGATCTTGAACAGATATCCTAAACCTAGAGTTGTCAACATCCTTAGAGTATTTCATAGGTAAAGTGACCCTCTGTGTATATACAAAATTTAATACATCCTAAAAACTATGTGGAAGGGAATTTTTTTAGCCAAGAAATGATTAGATACCTATCAAATAAATTACTACTGAAGTTTAATGACATGAAATTATCTTCTAAGAAAAGGGCCCAATTATGTGCAGTTAGATATCTATCAGATAAATTACTATTGAACTTTAATGAGATGAAATTATCTTCTAAGAAAAGGGCCCAGTAATTCCCAGGTAAGTTGGGTGAACACTTCCACACCCAGAATGATGGTCAAAGAAACTAACACAATGCCCACCGATCTGAGCCACATCAGCAATTAAAATTTTCTAAAAGAGCTTTTCTCACAGGCAAACTTATTGGAGCAACGCATTATCAATTTCTTTTTATTTAAATGCTTAATGGTATAGGCCAATGAGGGGAAATTAGAGAAAGTGTCGCTAGATATTTGAAAATCATAAAAACAACAAAGGTGATAGTTCAGAAACAAAAAGAAAACACCTATTTGGGTAAAGATAATGTTTTTGATCAACCAAAGAAATGTCTGAGATGCAACACTTTTTACAATTTGCCATCTGCCGTTTCTGTGTTCACAGGAAAGACAGGGGACATATACGACTAATGAAAAAATAATTCTTTCATATTTTATGGCCCTGACTATAACCAAATATCCAGTGAGTTACTCTAACAAAACAGTGAATCACAGAATACTGCCTAAAGAAATGAAGAGAGACAAAAGTCTAAGTGCTCCCTAATGGAAACATAAAATCAATCCAATAAACAGTTGAATAGATTGCATCTGAAACAGCTCATTGATCATGTCACCAAGTTGGTATTTTGAGCCCATTAGAGGCCCTTACCAAATCATAGGTATTTAACAAAATATACCCACTTGGAAAAGAGATTATTGCAAAAAATCAATATATCATTCATTTTTCCATTAAAACTAAAAACTTCTTCAAAAAGACATATAAAAATTGAAAAATATCACAAAATGTAGTACAAAGTAGTATCAAAAGCTTTTCTGGAATAAAAGTCAGAGTTTTAATGGCTAAACTTCTTGTCCTGTGGCAGCTATTAACTTGACAGATTTATCAAAGAGCGAATTAGGTTGCAATGCAGTTGGTCCCTTTCTGAGCACCCTGATGATGCTAGGTCTTGCTTCAATTCCAGCAGGTCTCCAGTAAAATGCATAGATTCTAAAACATGGTAAATGCTATTTCTGTCAAAAGTAAATTAAATGACCCTGAGGATTGACAGGATCCAAGTAGTGTTTTGCCTTAACAAAATCATTAGATTTTAATGTATTTTTAAACCCTGTACATCAACACAGTAAGTCCCCATGATATTATCTCTGTAATGCCAAGTTAAAATCTGGCATATCAAAAAAGAGTATTGGGAAATGATCTAATATATATGTATATGTATACATATGCATAGGTATATGTAAACTTTTGAGGGAATATAATTAGGAGATTTTTAACAATTATAAATGTTGACACAAAAAATCCTAATCTATGTTCTCTAAGTAAACACATGTATATATCCAAGGGATTTTTCTCTGATATGTTTTTTTATGGTTTACAGGGAGATAAGAGTTAGACATGAAAGACTGGTTTAAAAAGAGGTGATTAAAATTTTTTTTAATAGAAAAACTTCTTTTTGACTCTCAGATAATTTTGAATGGATCACAACCATAATTTCGTTATAAACATTAAAATGTGGATAGGACCTGAAATGAAAACCTACACCTAGTAATGGTTGGTCTGAAAGACTCTCAAGGACTGCACTACCTCAGTGTGCCTCTCCAAGCCACTTCTTAACTAGTTTCTCAGACTTTTATAAAACTCATAGTTTTTCTAAGTCTCCTCTACAAGTTCATACTGAAATATCTGCAGATCATTATACTCTTATAATGTGTCCCTGCCATGCAGCTGATTTATCCAGTGAATCCTCCAAAAGGTAAATGGGTTGAGAAATTCACTTCTTAAAACCTTCATGTGAAATATGTGCTTTCTATTCAATGTTATTTTCCTTCGGCCAAAAATAAGCAAAAAAGTAAGTGAAAAAAAACCCTCTCTGGTATGTTTAATCCTCTGTTCATCAGTGAATGATAACTGTAAACTTCTTATGGGTAAGAGCTATCTGATAATCAGCTCTTGAATCTGTGCCTATTCTCGATAAGATCTAATTTGTAAATAAAATCAACACAGTATAAATTTTACATGGTTACTTTCAAGATATTTTTGTGCACTGTTTCTATATCTAGAACAGGATATCCTGCTTTAATAGAAAGTATATTTTTAAAAGTACTTCAATATACGTGCATGTTTATGTGAGTCGAATGCTAAGGATTTCAAAAATGCCTAATATTCTTCCTTTAAGATTAAAATATGATTATATTCTGCATATAGGGGGCCACTTTACAGATTCCAGTGTGTAGAGTAGAGCAAAGAAAGAGCATTTATTTGTACATTAAACGGTCCTGCTACCGTTTAATAATTGTCACTTCACCGAGGCTCTGCTGCTCTATCAATATCATTTCTCTTTTCCAGCTTTTGTGACTGAAAGCGGCAAGTGGAAGGAGGAAAGGCAGCTCTCAGTCATTAATAACAAGATTAAGTTCATCACCTCACATCTGTCAGAATGGTTAAAATCAACAACACAAGAAACAACAGGTGTTGGCGAGGATGTGGAGAAAGGGGAACCCTCTACTGTTGGGGGAATGCAAACTGGTGCAGCCACTCTGGTAAACAGTATGGAGGTTCCTCAAAAAGTTAAAAATACAGCTACCCTATGATCCAGCAACTGCACTACTAGGTATTTACCCAAAGAATACAAAAATACTAATTCAAAGCGACACATGCACTCTGATGTTTATAGCAGCATTATCTACAATAGCCAAATTATGGAAACAGCCCAAGTGTCCATCAAATCTCATGAGTGGATAAAGAAGAAGTGGTATGGAATGGAATATTACTTACGCAATGGAATATTACTTACCATAAAAAGGAATAAAATCTTGCCATATGCCATGACAAGGGTGGAGCTAGGGCATATTAATGCTAAGCGAAATAAGTGAGAGAGAGACAAATACCATATGACTTCACTGATATGCGGAATTTAAGAAACAAAACAAATGAAGGGATAAAGAGAGAGACAAACCAAAAAACAGACTTTTTTTATAATTAACATATAATGTATTATTTGTTTCAGGGGTACAGGTCTGTGATTCACGAGTCTTACACAACACACAGTGCTCACCACAACACATACCCTCCCCAATGTCCATCACTGGGGACACCCCATCCCCCCACCCCCCTCCCCGTCCAGCAACCCTCAGTTTGTTTAACCACAGAGAACAAATTGATGGCTTACCAGAGGGGAGGTGGGTGGGAGGATGGCTGAAACAGATGATGGGGATGAAGGAGGGCACTTGTCATGATGAGCACGTGTTGTACGGAAGTGCTGAATCAGTATATTGTACACCTGAAACTAATACTACACTGTATGTAAACTAACTGGAATATAAATAAAAACTTTAAAAAAATAATAGCATTCATTTCAAAGGGGCTGGCATAAATTCATGAACGCTTCCTAACTCCTCCTCTATGAATCAGCTACCTCTTTCCCTGGCTTCCTCCTTGATTCCTTGCTGTTACTGCTGTTGGGCTTTTTAAGTGGTTTCACCAGTAATAAAAAGAAAAAATAATAATAAATAACAGTAATATTGTAGAGGGAGAAATCAGGTTGTGTCAGACTTCATGTTAGGTTTTATTTTATTTTTCTAAAGATTTTATTTATTTATGAGAGAGAGAGAGAACACAAGCAGGGGGGAGTGGCAGGCAGAAGGAGAAGCAGGCTCCCCGATGAGGAAGGAGCCTGATACGGGACTTGATCCCAGGACCATGGGATCATAACCGGAGATGAAGGCGGATGCTTAACCAAATGAGCCACCGAGGCGTCCCATTCACGTCAAGTTTTAAAAATGAAAACAGCTGATGACTCCAACTACAAATAAAAATGCTAAAGAAATAGAAGCATTCTTTTAGCAAAATGGAACTAGGTCTAGATAAAGTTTCAATCAAATGAAGACAGTCATATGATTGTGCCAGAAGTTCTTCTTGTTGCAGTCTGATTAAGTAGATTCCAGTTCCCACGGAATCTAATCACAGCTGGATTAATCTGCCCCACAAATACATGACCACTTTTCATATGAAGTCAAGAAAAGATCTGAAAACAAGATGATTTATCTGAAGGAGAAAATAACAAAACGAAACTCAGGAGACGCATCAGGGGCCAACGTCCGAGGTAGAACAGCTAAGTCTAAAAATCAGGAGCTCAGAAGACTTCATGGGAGAGATCCAAATTATCCCAGCAACTGAGGGGAGGGAGGACAGGGCAGAGCTAGCAGTCAGAGGTCAAGATGGGTGACTACATGCTAAAGCAGTCCATGAAGAGCCATTTCCAGCACTAAGAGAGTACAGGAAAAATTGCTGCCCTGCCCTCTGAGCTCTTGTCCTTCACAAGCCTCCTAATAATGGCCACTAAGAGAAATAAATTTTTAATTTCTCAAATATAAACAGATAAATGGAAATTGAACCTATCACTGTTATTCTATAATCAGCAAACATACATTATTAAAACATCAAAATGGTGACATTTGGCTGAGAGATTTGTTAGATACGGAAAGCACTCAAGCCTTACTTTCAAGGAGTTGTTTTCAAATAGAGTTTTAGGTTGGTAGCTCTGGGCCAACTCTTATTTATTCCCAAAACAGCCTCAGTCAACCTTTCCTGGTCTATTTTTTTTAACAGAAATGATGAAGATGCACCCCAAAAAGGAAAATCTTATTTTATAACACATGAAAGTAGACTTTTTCTTGCAGTTTGTATAAAATCACCTTATCTGGCCAGATAATTATGGTAAGATACTCCATATGTTGCTAGCATTAATTGTTAATGCAAACCTACTTAGTAGAGCTTGGCATTTATAAATTAGTACCAGGAAAGTAAAAGATAAAAGCTTCTGGAGACAGCTAACTTAAAGCCAATGAATACTATTAATACCCCACATAGGTAATACTAAGAAAACCAATTTACTCAAATTCTCATCAGAATTCTCTGAATCTAAGTCAAAAAGCAGAGGCAAAGTTAATATACCAACATAAACCAAATTATATGCCAAATAACATTATTTTCATTACCACTTGATATACTGTTGCCAATGGAGCCACCGATATCGGATGATATTTAGGGGACACAATAAAAAGCTGATTCCTGTACTTCAATGTAGCAGCATTGTAACAATACCAATAAAAGCCACAGCAAAATAATAATCAAAAATTGTTAACCACTCAACTAGTGCTAGCTTAAAAGCCACATGGAAACTGCAGAATGGCTGATAAAAATAAGTCAGAAATTATTTTTATTCTTATTTCTAAACCAGGTCAACTGAAATGAAAATAGAAGTGGTGATGAATAATCAGCTCTCATCTTCCCTTCCTGCCATTCAGGGGGCAGAAATAACTCTGACAGAACCATTGATGAAAGAAGAAGAAGAAGGGGGAAAAAGAAAGAAGAAAGGAAAAGTCCATTTTCAGCATTTCTCCCCAATTTCCGGTTTTCAAGTTTTTTTTTTAACTGTGGTTTGAAGATAAATAAATGGTCTCTGGAGGCCTTACACTTGGAAATTAACTCAAGAACCTGCTTCTACACATTCTTTGTAGGTGGCTGAAGTTGTTTCTCAGTAGGTGTAGAATGCTTAGTACATTCTCAGGCTAAACAATATTATATGATTAAGAGAGGATTTAATAGCTTTTTTACATTTAATGAATAAAGCAATGCTTAATTTTTCCTCAAAATACATTAATATACAGATGAACTCAAAACTGTCAATCACAAAGGCTAATTTAAAAACCTATTTTTCTGTATAATTTGAATCATCTCCCTAATGTCATAAACCTTAACTTCTTAATTCATCATTCTTCTTACATTTATACCAGTAATATTTTTAATAAAGGTTAAATATATCTTAGTCAACATACTTTTAAATTCTTTTTTAAATAAAGTGCTTTTTGATATCCTTAGAAATATATCTGAATTTAAAATACTGTGTTATTTTCATTATACCGACTTCTGCTTTCAGGATTTAAAGGGTAATTTGACAAAATGGGAAGAAATGATAAAGTTCCAACATTTTGCAAGGCAAGGCTGTATTCTTTTATCTGAACTAAAACCACACACACACACACACAAATAAACTTCGGACTACATACTCAGGACCCACAAGAAATCGACGTTTTTTAAAGTACTCTGATGAACAAATATGGATTATATAGTTAGTGAGGGGGAAATTAATGTGTTTCATACAGGAATTTACCAATTTATTTGGCAAAAGAAAGATGAACCTTATGACCGAATGGGCATAGACAATCTACAGAGTGGACTCTAAACAGCCTCAGCATCCTATCATCATGCCACATCAATATGAATAAAAATGGAAAATAGCCAGACCTATATTAAAATACTTGAAAATGGGGGCACCTGGGTGGCTCAGTCGTTAAGCGCCTGCCTTCGGCTCAGGTCATGATCCCAGGTCCTGGGATCGAGCCCCGCATCAGGCTCCCTGCTCCGCCGGAAGCCTGCTTCTCCCTCTCCCACTCCCACTCCCACTGCTGTGTTCCCTCTCTCACTGTCTCTCTCTCTCTCTCTGTCAAATAAATAAAATCTTTAAAATATTTGAAAATGAAGAAATGAAAGAATCCTAAATCCAATGATACTTTGAAATTCACACACTGTGCAATTATTGTTAAATTATACATATACCATATATACTATACTTTAAAAACCACTTTTTTAACTTGGATTTACGATTTTTCTGCAGTGTTGTAACGTTCCTATTTTTCCTTTTTCCCATATTTTTATAAAAATCAACAATGAAAGAATTTCTATATAAGGGCAATGATTAGTTAACCTATGCAACAGAAAATAACACCACTCTCAACAACAATTACAGACAGTTTTGTTTTTACCTCATAATATTTATATTTTTATAGATGTTTCATATGTGTAACATACATGAAAATTTGCTTTGTATTAAAAGAAAGGCTAAACAGATAATCCTTGATGAAAAGCCAAAGTAATATCAAGTATTACTTTTTTCAAAATTGATTTACAGGTTCAAGTCAACTATAATAAAAAACCCCACATATTTGAGACTTGGGAGAAAAAGGGTATCTGGAAAAATAAGGCAGAGTTCTGAAAACTTGGGAAAGAAAGAATAATATGCAGAGACTGGTTCTTTGAGCTACAGAATACATAAAACTACAATACTTTAAAAGCATTATGAAGAATAGGCTTGCCAAAAGAACAAAATAGAATATCTAGAAACAATGTCAAACAGTTTGATGCATTTTAATGTATGATAAAGGACCTTCATAAATCACTGGAAAGAAATTATTACTTAAGAACAAATGGTGATACAATCAACTATTTGAAAAAAATTGCTATAAACTTCATTTTTATATCCTATACACAAAACAAATCTCAGATGATTCATGTAGTCAATGTTAAAAATGTTAAAAGTAACATATATTGCATTATTTGTTTCAGAGGTACAGAACTGTGAAATCGGAGGGGGAGACCAACCATGAGAGACAATGGACTCTGAAAAACAAACTGAGGGTTCTAGAGGGGAGGGGGGTGGGGGGATGGGTTAGCCTGGTGATGGGTATTAAAGAGGGAACATTCTGCGTGGAGCACTGGGTGTTATGCACAAACAGTGAATCATGGAACACTACATCCAAAACTAATGATGTAATGTATGGTGATTAACATAACAATAAAAAATTTAAAAAAAAAGCTTAAAAAATGTTAAAAGTAACAAATGTTTATTGAGAAATATGTTTACCTTATTAGAAGAAACAAATAATAAAATATTAAATCACTATGATGCTTATTTTAACATAGAAAATATCTGTATATTTTAAAAACAACATGCAAAATCAAATATGACCTCAACTTTGAACAATATGTATAGAAAGTGAGAAATTCAATAAAAATCTTAATTATCTATGGATAGGAAATACTAGCTTTATGTGTTTTTCAAGGTCTTTTTATATTCAGTAAAAACAATATGATGAGGTTGTCTGTATTGCATAGCATACCCAAAATTAATGTAGAGAATCTGTTTTCCCTGGCTCTTTGTTAACCTCTACCTCTGTGTGTTCCCTGAGTATTCCCAACCTGACAGGGAAACATTCCATATTTTCATGGATAAATTATAATCACCTTTGAAACAGCTGGATCCCACCATTTTAAGCAGATGGAAAATTAGCCCATCTGTTTCCTATTAGTGAATAGGTTACAGAAAATGGTAGAAAGAAAAGTAAGTGCTCTAAGTCTACATGTAGAGGAGGCAGAAATTCTGTTCTATGCCATGATTTCAGAGAGTGCTAATGATGATCCTACCCCCAATATTTCCAGCATTTGGAACAGATTCTTTAAATTCCACCACTAGTGATATATTTCATTGATACAAATCTCTCTCCTTTAAACAAAAAAGATCTTTAGCAGCAGTTAATACATTTAAATTTCATCAGTCATGTGTAAGAGGAGGGTGAATATAATATTCAAAATTCTTCTTGGGAGCAAGTTGCAAAGAGGAAAAAGGCAGGGTTAACACGAGAACACCGTTTGTGTGGGAAATAGAAGTTAGAGCAGCTAAGTTAAGGGGAAATATGAAGGCCGGAAGAAAAGTAAGAATAATGAAGAGGATCTCTTCCAAATGTTCCTCTTTGTGAATTACAGATCCTGAAAATAGGGAGTACTGAACGGTCTTTCAGGACAGGAATTCATGCTGAAGATGTTCTTTTCAACTGATACTAGGATAAACTTTATAAGCTTTGCTTTGGATACACTTAGCAATTTTGGGATTTGAACTGGAGGTAGTAAGGAAGCATTCTAGAAGATGACCAAAAATAGCTTTAAATTAATATTTTGAAGTAGCTTTTTTAAGGCTCCAGGGTAAAGAAGGCTTTATCACCTTGTAGCAAAAGACTGGAAAAATTATTCACATACAAATGAAATAATTCATTAAAATTCACAACTGCCTTACAATACATTTACTTTTCACTGGGATCCCAACTTAAAAGCACCCTGTCTCATTCTGCCTATACTGGGGTTAAGACATGTTGGTAATTAATATTAATAATTAAAGGCTAGATTCTGTAGCTATCCAGAATGAAACTGTATTTTCTCAAAAGATCAGAGGCCCCATAAATGCTTTATGTTAACTATATCAACAAATAATTCTGTTAATTTCAATGTACTTGGAGTTACATTTGTTTTCAAGGATATTTATCATTCAACCCCCCCCACCCACCCACACACTTTAAAAACAATTGAGAGTTTAAAAGATTTTCACACACCTTCCTCTTGATCAATTTTGCAACATACTGGCACATTTCCCAATTAGCGCCAGGAAGAAGGCTTTGACTAGTTTTAAACCTCCAGCGGTAATTCCACTTGGGTTATTAGCACGAGAGATTTCCTTATTCATCTACCGAAACCACAACTTAGAGTTGCAAAGCATACTAAAATGGGATCTGAGAGACCAAAGCAGACATTCCTCTTTGAATGTGATTATCATTTCTTTCTAATATACTTGCAAAACAAAATCATATCTAAAATAATTTGGCCCAAGAAGAGGAAAGAAAATCAGTGTGCCTTCCTTGCATATTTAACATAATTGGTTCAAAGATCATAAAAACATACACCAATAATGATAGATAGTTCACATACACCTGCAGCTCAACTTTACATCAGCCAAGTTGCTATACAATTCTCATTATAGTCCTGCACAGGTCAAGAAATGTACGCCATTTTAGGAGAAAAGTGACATGTAGAAGAAACATATGTTTTGTAGTTTTAGTTTACTTCTGGTCTGAGTAGTAGGTAACTTAACTAATGCTTACTGTGTGCCAAACACTGTGCTAAGATCATTTATTGCTGTTATTTCCCCATTTAGGAATTATTGTCAAGTTAATTTTACATGTGAGGCCACTGAGGCACTGCGAATTTAAATATGTGGTCCAAGATTATATAACTAGTAAAAACTCATCAAAACCATAAAGTCTGCCTTCACCATCTTCACGCTTACAGCATGCCTCACACTGGACTAAATAGTGTGACATGCTCAGTCTCTTTTATTTCAATAATGTTGTGTTCAGATTTCACAGTGCCAAGAGCACTGGTATTTGGTAAACACTTGTTGGATGAATTCCCATTAAGAGGTACATTATCATTTTTCATACTCTAATATTTGAAGAATTCAGTTTCCTTTTAAAAAAAAAAACTAAACAAGAGCCTGTCTTCTCAAATGGAGAACTTTTTGTAAAATGATTTAATTGAGATTTCTTTTCCATTATATGATATGAAAATAACAAATAAATGGATAATCCTGTGGATTTTTTTGTAACACTGTGGCTCAGACAAAATTTCAATCAAATGGTGTTAATACTATAATGAATTTTGACACCAATATATTTGTTGAATGTGACTTGGTAGACAAATCATCTATATGTAAACCAATATGACCTTAAAGAATAATGGTATAATTATTTATAATTAATAAGTCTGACAAAATCTGACAGTTCTTACCTGGACACTATGACTTCTCTACATATTAAACATAGGGGGACAAAATTCTTATTAACAACGGCAAGTTCAACAGTGGTAAGTGACTTTTGGAAAAAAAAGCCATTTCCTAAGCTAGAGACCTACATTAGTACCTGACTGCTTTTGATTTAAATGGCAAAGAATGCATTATCTTAAGATTATTTAAGAGAACAATGATCATAAATACAGCATTAATCTCATAAATACAGCATTAATCTGGTCTACAGAACTATTTCACAATATTTTTTGATCCTGGCACAACTTGGTCAAAGGGAAATTTGATAATACTCATCAACAGATTTTCAAATACTCTGATCCAATTATTTTGTTGCTGCGTTAGGAAATTAACAGATATTTAACAACTATATGTTCGAAGATACTCATCAAAATCTTATTTGTAATAGTAATAACATGTCAAGGAAAAAAATGCCCAGCATATATATTTCCAGAGATATAGAAGAGGTTAAGCAAAGTATGTGCATCCACGATATAAACTATGAAATAATGCTCAATGTTATATTTCTAATGAATATTTAATGGCCTAGGAAAACTGCATATACATAGCATTTACATATAAAAGTAATTTACCTATAGGTTTTAATAATGGGTGATTGTCATTTCTCTTAATAACCTTTATATTTTTTCAAATATTCTACTTTTACTATGAAGTTTTATTTCAATGAGAAATATTAAATGTTATTAAATTTATGAGATCCAATAAACATGTAAAGGAACAGAATGAGATACATCAAAGATATCTAACAAACTAAGTATTACGCCTGAATAATATACTTGGTTAATGTAATTCTAAGGTAATTTTTATGGCTATAGCTGAGTTAAAAAAAAAAAATCTAAGGTCATCACAACTTCAAAAAGATCTGCATAGGTTCTAGGACATTTTATTTTAATTTCATTTTAAGTTGCTGAATTGATTCAACATTTTATTTCCTGGGTGGCTCAGTCGTTAAGCGTCTGCCTTCGGCTCAGGTCATGATCCCAGGGTCCGGGATCGAGCCCCGCGTCGGGCTCCCCGCTCCGCGGGAGGCCTGCTTCTCCCTCTCCCACTCCCCCTGCTTGTGTTCCGTCTCTTGCTGTGTCTCTCACTGTTGGATAGATAAAATCTTAAAAAAAAAAAAAATTTTATTTCAAATGCCTACTCCCAGTAGCATACCAAAATATAAGTTATAAAATCTTATGGACTCAGTTTACATTAAATAAAATGTAATTCCATTAAATATTTCCTTTTAAAGGTGGATAATGAACGACCTCCAAGTTTTTTTATCACAGACCAACTGTGCCTCAGGGAATCATTCCCTTCATTCTCCAACTCTTGTCTTGAAAAATTAGAGTGGTAAAATGACAACTAGTACTGTTTCCTGAATCAACAGATTATGTCTGGCACTTCCCAGGTACATCCTCAAAGCTGCAAGAGTTCAGGAGATGAAATGCTAAGGAAAAACATGAGGGTCAAGAAAGGCTCTTCCAACATCAGACATGAAAACAAAAACTTGGCATCTAAGATGACGACTAGTTTCATCTGGATTGGGGACGACTGGATATACAAAGAAAGAAAACTGCACTAACAAGTTCCTCATAAGGTCCCTGAAGCCCCCAATAAAATGTTGGGAGAAAGCACCCTCTTCCCTTTTCAACTCACACATTGCCCACGCTATTGTTTGAGTTCTTGATGTTTCCAGACCTGCGTCAGCAGATGAATACATTCAAGGGCTGGGGGGTTAATTCCACCAGCACATTGCACAAACACTCATGGTACATGCCCCTCACTGATTCTTTATTTTTCTCCCATCTCGAATACAGGCCTCCTTGTGGCTCCTCCCTCTTCGTTACCCTCAGCTTTCAGTGGTCAGCACGTCCTGCCTCAGGAATACCTCAGGTCCTTTTCCTCATTTTCATCACCACTGACACTGCCAGAAAGGAGCTGTCCTTACTTATCACAGAGAACGTTATGCTGCCTTCTTCAAAAGGTCCCCTCTGCCCTTCTCAAACTCCTCGTGACTATCGTCCATAATACTGACAAGATAATCTTTTGAAAAAATCAAAAGTGATTATAAAAATCCCTAGTGAAAATCCTTCTATATCACTCCGGTTTCTTCAGGATAATATCCAAAATCTTATTATGAATTATAAGCTCCTTCAGTAGAATTGTATTAGACACTAGGAGACCAAGGATGTGTGAGGAAAAGAGTCAAGTTCAGATCTGAGTAACTTGTCTCAAATTCTACAACCCAAATCTATACAGAACCTCATTTCAGTATATAAGTTTTAAGTTTTATTTAAAGACTAGTATAATTTTTATTTTGCATTACATACTCAGGGTAGAGAGATTTAAAAGTGCTGAATCTTTCTTTCTTTTTTTTTAAGATTTTATTTATTTATTTAACAGAGAGACACAGCGAGAGAGGGAACACAGCCGGGAGAGTAAGAGAGGGAGAAGCAGGTTTCCTGCAGAGCAGGGAGCCCGATGCGGGGCTCGATCCCAGGACCCTGGGACCAGGACCTGAGCCGAAGGCAGATGCTTAACGACTGAGGCACCCAGGTGCCCCAATGCTGAAGCTTTCTGAATTGTCTGAATTCCACTTGACCATTTTTGAGGCGACTTTTTCTACCTCACCAGCTTTCTCTCTCCACCTCCACACACTGGCAACCCTTCTCCAGTCTTTCTAAAATATTCATATTCTAGAACACATTGGGCTCTCTTGTGCCTCAATAGCTTTGTACTTCTTTTCACCTGAGTGAAACGGTGGTCTCCCCCCTTCTTTTATTAACTCACTAAACCCATTTAGGCTGTGACCTCTCCAGAATGCTTCCTTGGCTCAGGCCTCAGACCACACACTGCTACAGATAATGCTCCGGGCTCATTTTCTGCCAATCTTTGCTAACCACAACCCCCAGTATGTGTCAAACTCTCTAGTCAATATTTAACATAACCGGTCCGCCTCTTGAAAGAAAGATTTGGCACGGTTCACCCCAAAACCCAGTGTAATCACTACTGGCAGGAGCAGGTAAAAAGGAAGGCAGGATAGGCAGCACTAATGACCTGAGGCCGCAGAGGCAAAATGTGGTGTACCATGGTTCCAGATCATGTCCGTCATCTCCTCTGGCTTGTCTCAAATCCCCCTTGCCTTCGGAATCACCTACCCTGTGTTTGTCAAGACTACAGAGTAAGGAGATCTGGCTCTAAATTCAGTTACTGTTTCAGTTCCTGAAGATCCAGTTGTTTATGTTCATGTAAAACGTGCAGCCAATTTTCCCAAATTAACAGTCAACAAGTTGAACTTTTACTCATAAAGTCATAGATATTATCTACACAAAATAATGTGATTTATTGATTGACACGCGCTAAAGACATAAAGATTTTAAAATACATAGAGTTAGAAATCCAGGAAGCAGAAAAGAAAATGGAAGGTGACATTTACTTGTTCCCCCCTCTCAAAGCATAAATTTAATTTCCCCCTTAAACAATTCATCAGTTAGGAAGCTACCAGCATGACTGCATTCCAAAGAGTTTTCAACCAACAATAAACATTCCACATTCACAGAAAATATCATCAGCTTCAAATCAGGAGTTCTGAACAATCTGGGTAAACTGGGCATGACAGTTAAACTTGGTGAGTCTTCCCTTCCTCAGTATTAACTTATCTTTCATTAAGGTGCTTCCCCAGATCTAAAGTCTCATAATTTAGTAACACACACAGCCCTGTGACAAATACAAAGGGAAGACACGCATTTCTAATCAAGAGAACCTACAAATTTACTATTATTTTCATTTTTAAGACTAAAATATTCTGAAAGCTATTTTCTTTTTTTTTTTTTTAAGATTTTATCTATTTATTTGACAGAGAGAGACACAGTGAGAGAGGGAACACAAGCAGGGGGAGTGGGAAAGGGAGAAGCAGGCTTCCCGCTGAGCAGGGAGCCTGACACAGGGCTTGATCCCAGGACCCCGGGATCATGACCTAAGCCGAAGGCAGACTCTTAAAGACTGAGCTACCCAGGTGCTCCTGAAAGCTATTTTCAAAGTTAACATATTTCAGATAAACTTATACCTTTCACTCGAATTTCCTCCCGCTCCCCCCCAGATAAATAATAGTTGTCTTAACCCTGTGCTAAATGCAAAATATTATGTCCTCCTATCATTGTTGCCTTCTCATGCAGGAGTATTAGTGGGGCTAAAGACACTTAGATTTTAGTTTCTGAGAAATAAACTTATGTTCAGAGTTTTTGAACCAATTAGAGAAATAAATCTATATATATAATGTAAATCCCTTGTATAAATGTTTGGATGAGCAATGAAATATGTGGATCCAAACAACCCATTTTTAGTTTCACAGAAAATAATGATTACTATCTATTTTTTTAATATAGAACCTTGCTTCTCCGAAAAGAATTCAAGTATGTATGTATATAAATGTAGTTCTCCCCACTAAATAATGGTTTGTTGAATGAGGGATTTTAAAAAGAGAAAATATTCATCTCTTTAATGCCAATCCAGTCTGAAAGCTAGAAAATATCTTGCCAACCAAATATTAGGATGGAAAACAACACTTATTTCAAAATACATCAAAGAACTGATGAGCCAAAAATAGCTATGGAACATAGAATCATATTTTCTCCAGCCAACTGAAGAAAATGGACCTTTTCCCCTAGTACTTTGCCACTTGTACGAGGGATTTGGAGGAATAAAACTCTGATTTTGAAAATTACTGAGTAAGAATGGTGTAATCTCCCAAGTAAGGACCGAAGTGATTTGCAAGAGCTAAAACCCCTAATCAGCTGCCAATTTGGATGAGTTTTGCCAAACAGTCTTGGGAAGAAAGTGCTCCAAAATTTCCTCTCTTCATTTTTTTCTCCCACTTACCGATACAGATTCCGTACATTTGGATTTGCTTGTAACAAATATTCAATTGCTTCTGCATTTGAAAAACAAGGCCAGGGCTTGAAAGAGAAACGTGTGTTTCAATTATATAAGACGGTCACTCATTTGTACTACCACGGCCCTTAAAAAACATTTTTATCAGGAAGACTTTAATCATGTGCCATATTAAAACAAATGCCTTTGGTTCAGTGAAGAAAACAATTTTAAAGTATGTACTTCACTGATGGAAGTTTCCATGTGCCATAATAAAAAATCACTGGAGTTATCACTTGAATTGAAAACAAGTAATATGGAAATGTCATTCCAAAGTTCCTTTTTTTATTGCTTTTTGTTAAAAATGTGCCTATTCCTCATGGGAATTTCAGATGACTACTGAATATTATTACATTTAGATGGGGGGGGAGCAGTGCATTCATTTTAAAAACTTGAACTTAGACAACTCAGATGCAATATGTGGAAAGAGCTGTCAGGAATAACTTGGGAAGCCCCAGAGTTGGCAGTGTGCATATAACATGGTGTGTGAGTCACTGCGGGGGCCTCCTAAACAAAATGTCCCTCTTCACTTTCTGCCATTACAATCCTGAAAGTTTTTCATTCTTCAGAGAAATTCTCAAACTTGAACCCACAGGAAGATAAAAACACCCTTAAGCCATTATCTCTAATTCCTATATGTCTCAGAGTTGGTGGTCACTTGAGAGTCAAGACTCATGGGGATGGTGGTGGGGTGGGGAAGGAATGAGGATAAGGAGATGCAGAGAAAAAGACAGGAGGGGTGGCATCGAACACAGAATTTATCTGTTTTATCACTTAGTCTGGGTTCAGCCCACAAAGTTAACTCCCAAATCTAATGATCAAATCCAACCTAAACCCAGGTTACATTCTCAGGCTAAGGTTCTGGATACTTGGATACAAATTCAATCAAATGTCTAT
The DNA here is from genome assembly GCF_037043125.1 of Eumetopias jubatus. Taxonomy (NCBI): domain Eukaryota; kingdom Metazoa; phylum Chordata; class Mammalia; order Carnivora; family Otariidae; genus Eumetopias; species Eumetopias jubatus. The sequence continues at coordinate 28,953,186 of NW_028274820.1, forward strand.
CTGCTCTCCATCTTTAAAATTTGTCATTTTAAGAAGGTTATATGAATGGAACTATACAGTATGCCATCTTTTGGGGATTTTTTTTAACTCAGCATAATTCTCTGGAGATTTATTCAGCATGTGTATATCAACGGTTTGGGTTTTTGTTGCCTTTTCTGAGTATTCGATGGTATGGATGTAGCATGGTTTGTTTACCTATTGAAGGACATCTGCATTATTTCCAGGTTGGAGCTATTATAAAAAAGCTGCTATAAACATTTGTTTACAGATATTTGTATGAACACAGTGTTCATTTGTCTGTTCAGTTGTCTGGGCCCAGGAGTGCAACACTGGGTTACCTAGTTGCTATGTGTTCAGTTTTTAAGAATACCATCAAACATTTTCTAGATGGTATAATTCTTTTTGTACCTTGCTGAATTCTCTTTGCTCATATATTTTTAAAGGATTTTAATGTATATATTGATGAAATAGACTCATGTGAAATTTTATTTTTTTGTACTTTCTTTTGGTACCACAATAATTCTAACTTCACAAAATGCATTGGGAAGTGCCCCCTCCTCTTCTGTTTTCTGGAAAAGATTGCATAGAATTTGTGTTCATTCTCCCCATATTATCTAGAAAAACCATATGGATTTGGAAATTTCCTTTTTGGGAGTTCTAAAATTACAAATTCAATTTCCTTAACAGTTATAGGAATGACTGTTTCATGTTGAATGAGTTATGGTAGTTTGTGGTTTTTGAGAAATTATTCTATTCCACTGCAGTTATCAAATTTATGTGTATAGAAGTATCTGTAGCATCCTTTTACTATCTTTTTGATATCTGTGGGGTCTGTAATGATATCCCCTATTGGTAATTTGTGTCTCCTCTCTTTGTCAGTCTTGCTAGAGGTTTGTCAATTTTGTTGAACTTTACAAGAAACCAGCTCTTGGTTTCCTATTCTCTATTACTTGGTTTTGAATTTCATTGATATCTGCTCTTATTTCTTTTCTTCTTGTTTGCATTTATTCTATTCTGTTTTCCTAGGTTCTTGAGATGGGAGCTTAGGTTATTAATCTGAGACTTTCCTCTTTTCCAGGCTATGCGTTTAGTGCTATAAATTTCACTCTGTTGATTTAGGTGAGTCTCACAAATGTTCATATGTTGTATTTCATACTCACTCAGTTCAATGTGTTTTTGTTTGTTTTTTTTTAAATTTCCCTTAAGGCTTCCACTTTGACTCATCCATTATTTAGATGTGTATTTAATTTCAAAATGTTTAGAGATTTTTAAAAATCTTTTACTTGGGGAGCCTGGGTGGCTCAGTCGTTAAGTATCTGCCTTCAGCTCAGGTCATGATCCTAGGGTCCTGGGATCGAGCCCCACATCGGGCTCTCTGCTCGGCAGGAAGCCTGCTTCTCCCTCTCCCACTCCCCCTGCTTGTGTTCCCTCTCTGGCTGTGTCTCTCTGTCAAATAAATAAATAAGTAAAATCTTAAAAAAAAAAATCTTTTACTCACTGCTACTTTGCTTCCACATGGTTAGAGAACACACCCTATACAATATAAATTCTTCTCAAATCTGTTGAGGTTTATTTTGTGACGCATGATATGGTATATCTTGAATATGCTTCCTTGCCACGTGAAAAAAATGTCCATTCTTTTGTTGTTGAATGGCGCGCCTTATAAATGTCTAATAGATTTTGGTTATAAAATCTACACATAAAATCTTTTTTCCTCCATAAAAAGCCATGCCCTTTCATTAAATACAGGAGTTCTCCATCACTTCCAGCACAGATACATTTGTTTAAAAAAAAAAAATTAATGGTATTGAATACATCCTAAATTAAACTTCTTAACTCTATCCTCTTATTCTTTATACATTATTAATATGTGAAAAGACTACGATTTGCACTTCGTAAGTTTTAGAGCACACTCCTTTATAGTAACTAATGTGATCCTCACATTACCCCCTCTGAAAAGTCTGTTGGATAAGAGTAACATCTCCATTTTTTGCTGATTAAATAATACAACTAAGGCAAAACCTACATTTTGAGCCCAGATTTGCACTCTGCACTGCAGAAACTTTGTTGCTGTCTGGACTTGAACCCTGGCACTAACAATTACTAACAATTACTAGTTGAATGACCTGAACAAGTTAGTTACCAGTCTCCTAACTCAGTTTCCTCATCTTCAAAATGGGAATCATGATACTGTGCACCTCAAAGTGTTGTGTAAGAAGTAAAAGATTTCATACATGTAAGGAGTTGAGAGAGGAGTGCCTGGTACAGAGCATGCACGCCATGTATGTCAGTTAGGGCTGCTAATCACCTATAATGGAAAAACAGGCAAGACTGTCCCTAAAATTCAGCACATCAATGTCCTCTAATTTGACTTATGCTGTCATTATTTTAAATGTAATAAAGGAAATCAACGAGGTAAATAAACATAAAAAAATAAATGCAAAGGCCCGCTCATCTTTGGCATATGAAAAATAATTCTTTTTCATAGATTAAAGTGCTTACACCTCTAGTTCTTCACATCATGCTTTACAAACCGTGACACAGAATAATCTCCTGCTAGATCCACAAGTCTAAATAACACATTTCACTTCTTCATATTGCAACTGCCTGAAATTGCTTTAGAAAACAGAGCAGTTTGCCTTTGTAAAGAAAAGGAAGATATGCTTAGACCTTAATGAACGACAAAAGTCCGAGCATGGTCATCCCTTGACTACTGGTCTGGCATAACTAGGAAAAGGTGAACATCTTCACTACACATACTGTACTCCATAAGACATAGAATAGACTCTTTTTTGTTTAACAAATAAAAATTATCTTTAAGGCTCAATGTTTTATGAATCTATTTTCCCCCATCTCACTATTTATAATAAATGACAACTTGGATTAATATTATTTGCTGATAAAATCATAATATGAAAAAATAAGATAAATATTAGAAAGAACTCTTCTAAATTGCCCCATATTTCCACACCACTGTTATTAGAGAAATGAATGGGAGCATTGGTCTAGGTAAATACAAATCAGGTTAGGTTTATTCAGCTAAAGTAAGCGTCTCTCAATATACCTCATAAAAAAGTAAAAAAACACCCTTCTAATTACGGGGATGGGGCTACTGACATAGTATGGCCTAGAGTACTTAGAGGATCAAAACTTTTCCTGTTTACTAGTCCGATGATTAAGATAATCAGAACATCTTAATATCCCTCCCAGAAAATAATTCATTTAATTAATAATTAATAGTAATTAATTGATGTCTAATTTGGGGAAGAAATACCATCCTTTTCGGTAAATACTGCAAAGTGAGCATAGAAGCCATCCTCTATCTTTCAGATGCACCACCTACAACCATATCTATTAGTGTGTTGTTACTAATAAAGTAAGGAAAATAAAAGTGATCTCAACAACTGCTACACATAAGGCCCTGCATTGGACACCGAAGGAAAGCAAAAATCTTGCCTGCAGAGTTTATAGTCTAGTTCAACTGACCACTGTATGTCCTAACAGTGAATTGTAAACTTTATGTATCTGTAGATACATAAAGGTGTAGAACACCTTTAATTTTTAGAATTTTGGATGGCATATACAAAGGAAGTAAATGCGTCAAAATAACTCTAGCCACATCAGTAACGGTCCAAATAATCGCGCCTATTCTATGCCTTAGCATATGTTCATTAAAACATCTGCATCTCTCACACTCTTCTCTCCATGATCACGTTTTAGCATTCGCTTACTGAGATTAGCCACCTTCCCTGACCAAGTTCTCTTTTATACTCCAGAGGAAACATGCTCTCGTGTTCCAGTAAAGCATGCAATCTTCCTTTGTTCTGCTGTGTCTCTCGGGGACACAAATTACAGAAGACCAGCACAAGACAAGGCAAGGGTGAGCTGTACTAGTCATCAACTACTCCAGAAAAGAAGAGGAATTCAAATTGGTTCTTGAGGAATAAACGGAACTCAAAAAAAAGGGCTGAAGAGACTAAATGACATCCAGAGGCATGTGAACAAAGGCCCTGGGGTGCGAAATCACAGGATGTATTTGGAGACCAGTGAAATACACCTGGAACATTAGGGTGGTATATTTTACAAATTGAACAGCTTACACAAATGCTAAGCCTGTAAACTGAATAAAAATTTAACAGATTTAAAATATGAGGCTAGGAAATGTGAAATCTCCTCTCCAGATAAAGGAAAGCCACTGAATGTTTACTAGTAACGCTTTGATGGCAGAGGGGTAGGAGGGAGAGTAGAAGTATCCAGAGAGTGAAGGGAAGGGGAGGACACAAGAAAGAAGGCTGGAAGCTGGAAGGCTCCAAACAAGGACTGTGAAAGAAAAAAATGCCTGGATAAAGAAACAAAATAAAAGAAGAAGCAAACCACAGAGAGTGGCTTAGAGTATATACAGTACTTTTTTTTTACTTTCTGTTTTTATTTATTAATGTTCTAGCTTTATTGAGGTATAATTAACAAAAAATGTGTATATTTAAGGTGTCCAATGTGATAATTAGATGCAGAATCTAAAAAAGTCTAACAGAAGCAGAGTAGAATGGTGGTTATTCTCCTTTTTGATGTATAATATACTTGCAAATTTGCTAGGATTACATACATTTTAGGAATATACTAAGTCTAGAATTAGAAAATGATACACTCTCCATTAAGCATACCATCTTTTTCAAGCTATTCATACAACACACACTAGAGTAAAATCTACTATACTCTAGTATATTAAATGATATTGTCTGTTTAATTACCTTTTTCTGGTTCTGTGTGTATGTGCATGTTAGACATATATGTGTATATATGTATGTGTATATATGCTATTTGTGTATTGTGCATATATACACATACATATATATATATAACAGAACTTGTGCCAACAATGATGCTCAACTAAAAATTAATATAATTAGTATAAAGGTTATGTTATAAATGAGAAGTTCACATATTCTAAATATTGGAATTAGTTTAAAATAACAAAACAACGCATACACACATACAAATACACATAAATTTTCCTCACCAAATTTTATAATGGTTTTGAATCCTCTTTTTACCAAAAATATAAAATATCTGGATAACTTTTTGAACATAGTAAAATATTCTGCCATTTGTAAGAACACTAACAAATGGCATTTTGGCATTTTAATATTTATAGTTATTTGTTGGGGCGCCTGGGTGGCTCAGTTGGTTAAGCGACTGCCTTCGGCTCAGGTCATGATCCTGGAGTCCCAGGATCGAGTCCCACATCGGGCTCCCTGCTCGGCAGGGAGACTGCTTCTCCCTCTGACCCTCTCCCCTCTCATACTCTCTATCTCATTCTCTCTCTCAAATAAATAAATATAGTTATTTGTTATGGTCCTTTACTTTATGAAACAGAGTAACGAAAGATTCTTCCAATTCCTAAAATTAATTAGTGTAATATCTCTTTTTATTTCTTGGTTAAACGTAAGCATTATTTCTTTACTGTAAAACTGGGAAACAATGACAAACTTTTTCTTTTTTACATAGCCTATGAAAGAAAATGATAATTGGTTAGAAGTCATTGAGAATACTTCACAAAAAATTTTTATACTAAAAAAGAAAAGTAAAATAGAGAGAGGGTTAACTTGTATTACAGTTCTATTATACATTTACTTAGGAATGGATATAAAGCCCATTTTAGATACATCTGCAATCTATTAAGTATCAGCAATGGGAAGAACATAAACACCATAGGCTCAATAAAGCTCTATCATTGGTGATTTACCTAACCAGTAATTCTACTTCCTTGGATATGCACTGTTAAAGAAAAAGAATTTCAAACAAATGAAAGAACAAAATTGGATTGAATAATATAATTAATAGAAAATAAACTATTTTCACACAATAGACTGACTTAATTTTGCTAAAAATTACTTTTTGGGGCTTTATTCCTTGGGTATAGCTTTAAAATTATTTATTCTCTTATCTGTTTTTATACCTGAGGGCAGGATTGAGGCAAACACTCTCTTTAGCTATTGAGCCTCAGGCTGGAAATTTCTGGCATTTTCTTCCCCAATATAATAGGTGAGTGCTGGGAGTAGGGGGGTATAAAAGGAAGAACAGTTGTGGAACAATCTGACAAGATTGTTCCTCCAGGAGAAAGACATGTATACACTATATTTTCAACATTTACCATTGTTACCATTTTTTTTTTCAAGTAACAATCTTTGGTAGAGTATCATGATTTTCCTTGGTTGTGTGGTCCAAAAAAAAGTAGAAAAGTAGAAAGAACCTATGCTTTTCCTTTTGTGTGTAATTGTTAATGTCTGAGGGAATTAACAGCCTCCTGGACATTGCTGAGAAAACAGTAAATTTCCAATGAAAGCTTCATTCTTTTCTAAAATCAGTGACAAGCTAAGTTCCATGTAGGCCAAAACCCCATGTTTTTAATCCATCATTGTTTAAACCATCATTGTTGTCCTGTTTCTGAACTCAATGACCTCTCTGTTTTAGACATGTGCAAATGTTTGCAATGGAGGGAGTATATGAAGTGTGAGGGTACACCAGAGATTAAGTTTGTGTACATGGTCCAGGAACAGTTGAGCTCCTCAAGGGTACGTGTTATAGAATCAGATAAAAGAAGTAAGTTCCTGCAGTAAATATGAAGAGCCAAAGTGGAAATTGTAACAAAGTCTTTGGTGCAACCCAGATAGCATTATGAGGGTTCAGAAGAGAGAAAAGTTGGCATCTGTGCTTGGCCCAGGTGTTACTTCCTAGAAGGAACCTAGGCATATCATCTGTCTCATTTCTAGCATTAATCTCTGGGTATATGTTGTTACTATGCAAGATCCTCAGCATTATGTTTTCTTACTAAAGGATTATAAATTTACCCTCCCATTTACAATGATATATACATCAGTCCCATATTTTGGGAGTCAATGCTCAAGAATCTGCTCTAGGGTTAAGAAAAATTTTTCTTTTAAAATCTGTGTCAGATAAAATATACCAAAGCTACATTCTATTTTGCTTTGCACTTAATAAAGTAAGACTAGTTTTATACAACAAAATATAAATATCTATTACTGGTATGTTAACTTTTACATGGCATATTCTATCTAAAACCTATACATAAAATTCACATAGGACTGAAATATAACCTTAGGAATTAAAGTATATTAAGAATATAGACTAAGTGGCTCTATTTTTAGGTCTCAGAAAAAAATACCACAATTACTTTGCCAGTGTTATCTAGTCCACAAAACTACAAATAACACTTTCATTCTGAATTCTTTGAACTGTGACATGTGAATAAGATAGTAAAAGTAAACGCGTAGCTATGCTAAAGCTCAACCAATTTCAGAAGGGACTTTTACTTTAGTTAAAAAAACCAATTATAATAAATAAATCTATTTACCAGATAATACCTGATGTGTCTTTGGGTAATTAAACTATTAGGGAGGATGGCTGTAGATTCTAAAATGCCCTTAGGATCAGACTTATATTTATATACCCCTTATGGCCATAACCAAATAAGATGCCAATATTTACCTAAACGATTGAAAAAAATCATAATTTGTACAATCATTTACTAAAATTCGGGATACCATCATCCACCCACTCAAAACAAATCACATTAGTGATCTGACTCAGAATCAAGGGCTGCATTTTCTTTGAATGGTCATTTTCCTATCTTTTATATAATTTCCCCTGTCCCATTGCCACCCCTCTGCCTCTCCACCATACATGCAAATAAAGCAGTAGATTAGGGAAATAAAAAAGACAGAGACGTTGGAATTGGAAAGATCCAGGTTTGAATTCTATCTCTGCCACTCCATGATATCAAGTAAGTTAATTAAAATCTCTGGCATACAGCTCTTTCAACTGCAGAATTGAAACAGCAATACACACCTTAGATCATGATTGTTTAAATTGTGCCTCCTAAAGTGATTGTCATAAAGTAAGCACACAGTGCACATGTACTGAATAAATTCCTTATTGACAACTATATAAATTCATTCCTTATAAAAGTCAAGATTTTTTACTTCTAGCTAAAGTATGTTTTGCTTTCACAAGGCAAAAAAAAAATCTTAGTTTTCAACTCTCTTTTGTTTAACAGGGTTGGTATAGTGTAAATCAGATCCATTGACAGATCTGTCCTCAATTTAATGGTTTATTTACTTGATGATTAGTCTCCTCATTAAGAAATTGTAGTGATATTAGTTAATCCACATAAAATGATAAATTGTTCATGAGTGTTATGTAACATTAAACTGAATAACCTACTTAAATTTCCTTTAGAACTCTGAATCACAAGACAGAGTTTATCTGTATACAAATATAACTTTAAATTGAAAATGTAATTATCAACACAGACAAAGCCTAGTAATTGGCACACTGCTGATGGATGTTAGTTAACTAATGTATGTGAAACTAAAGGACAATTTGAATGGTATGTGTTTTACTTTTGGCAAAAGAAACTGTGACATTTTAATGCGGCAATGGCTGAAATCTGTTGCTTCTAAGAATAAATATTCTAAAATTAACTTTGCCAATCACGATGCAATCCTGCTTCACACTCCAAGAGATTCCAAATTTGTTTATTTGGGCATAATCCTCCCCAGAGCTACCCTCAAGTCTAACATTTCTTAGCAGACAGTCTAAGTGCCACACTGATAAAAGCCTCAACTCAAACAAACTCACCTTTTTTTTTTTCCTGGGAAAATAATGTCATTAATTTTCGTGACTCCGAGCCAAAAGAACAACGTGATTTTAATCAAGCAAACAAACAGACCTGAAAGAATTCAAAGAATTACATTTGGTACTTTAAGAACCGGAGGTGCAAGTTTTATTAGGGTTGAAAAATTGTTAGGTCTTGTAAATTTTACCTCACAGTTCATTATGATTTTTCTGATCTTGCAGAATGAATAATTATTTACTTCTGATTATGCATTGTATTGCAGCTTCTATAATTCACCTAGGTGGTGTGTGGTGTTTCTTGCAGAAGAAAAGATAAGACCTATTATTTGAACAAACCTTAAACACTTATTAATTTGCATATCAAAAGACATGTTTTATCCTAAACATGCTAAATGGCTTATAAATATAATCATATGGCATTCATGCATTGAGTATGTCTGTCAAAATCTACCTTTCTAAGTAATCTGAAACCTTATTATAAAATTTTTAAAAGGTGGTGATTAGGAATATTGATTGGCTCTCCTGAGAAAAACATACAAACGGGATCTAAGTGTATAAACATTTGGCTATGTTTTTTACCATTGTTAAAAAAGAAATTATTAATTTTGAGATGTACTAACTGGAATCTATTCCAATCTATTTTTATAATACTATTCAAATTAACTAAAAATTAAGATACTTTTATGTCTATCTGTAAGGTCAGTTTATCATCCAAAAAATATCTTTTTAAAAGGACTCATTAAAATTTGGGGTAGAGGAAAAAATGAAGCAAAAGAAAAACATACCAATGAACAAAAATGTAAGTTAAGAGTAAATGAGACCTGGAAACAAACTAAATGTTAACTGCCTAAAAATGGATAAATTATATGGTACATTTATAAAACATCCACACAATAAGCCAATCTATACAACAGTTAAGATGAATGAAGTAGGGATACATGTATCCTCATGGATTAAAGTTCAAAACAATACTTTATATTGCTTACGCTTATGTGTAGGTGTAATTAAAACATAAAACCCTATTTAAGATAACAAATACCAAATTTAAGATGGTAGTTTTCTCTGAGAACTTATGGAAGAAAATGGAATCAAAGCAGACTATATCGGATGCTTTGCTTGGACCCTTAGGGATACACGACTAAAAGTAAGTAAGGCTACATATTAAGATTTGGCAAGATTGAATGTACTGTTCCTAATATTATTCTCTTTGTACTTGAAATATTATCTAATTTGAAAATATTATTTCATTTCAATGTTCTTTGCTGCTCATCAAATTGTCATAGAAAAAAATAATGGTCACTGTAATTTCAAAATAATTTTAATTATGCCGCTATACAAAAGTCCAGAAAGACTAAATCACAAAATACTAAACAACACCAAATGCAAAGAATCCTTCCTCGCCATCAATGTTTATCATAAAGTCACAAAACAGTTCATTGTATCAAACATGACAGAATTAACATAAGCAAGCAACAGTGATGTGAAAGAGTATCTAAGTTGTATTGAGATGTCTGAGGAGCTGAAGACATAAAAGTTTTAAGAATCACAATATGGCCAAAAAATAAGTTCTCAATGTCCTTCCACCTGGACACATGCGAACAAATGATATTCACATTCCTGTTTTCATGGACATTCTAGAAACCACTTGTGGTGAAATAAAGCATTACAGTCACTCACAAGTGCCATGAGTATGAAAGGGAGAGAAATAACCCTTTGCCCACTAGAAATGACAGAGCAAATTTAGTGCAACTTCTGCTGCTCTAATTAATGATGCTACCTCTACTTTTACTCACAAAACAAACTTATCAGAAAACATGTCCATTAAAATTAGGTGGTAATTTCTAGAGTAAATGTCAATGTTTATGAAGGTTATTTACAAACTTCATCCTCTATGATGTGGGAGTGCTATCTCATGATGCTTTTTTCTAGCTCTCTCTACTCAAGATCACAACTCTGCATTCTCTACCATTCAGAGCCTTTACATAAGCCATTCCTTCTGCCTGAACTGCCTGCCCTTCATGCCCCCAGCCCCATTCACTTGATCTCTCTCACCTTACTGATTTCAGCTAAAATGATCCAACCTCAAAGAGGCCTTTAGGAAAACACCCTGTGTTAGTCGTACCCATTTAGTAACTTATATCCTTAGCTCTCCCATAGATTGGAACTGGCATAGCTAGAGGGTACTTGCATATTTTATTAACTGAAGTAGAGTCAGAAGTTGATGCAACGTATGAGATATCATGAGGTTCCAGTAGAAATGGGCTGATTATACATGAAACTCCTATTTTTAATATGCCTCACAAGTAATTACAAATCTCCAAGCACTAGGAACTTTCTACAGTAAAGTATTACTAATTTACTCCAGTTGTTACATATTTTCTTTATTAGTGTTATTATTACTTTTATCCTCCACCATTTAAGTAAGCTTTATGCCCATTGTGGGGCTTGAACTCACAACGTGGAGATCAAGAGTCGCATGATCTACAGATTTAGCCAATCAGGCGCCCGACTATACTTTTCTCTTAAGACTAAAAGGACTAATAATGGGTGGGGAAATTGCTTAGAATGGTGCCCAAAATGTAAGATGCATGATATAAAATTTTGACCAGAAAGACCTTCAGAGATCATCTACTTACTCCCTTCCCCAGTAGCCATCCATTTTTTAAGGTCGGGGGAGGGGTGGAAGCTATTTACACATAAATCATCATGTATTCCAGTATTCATGAGACATTAAATTATGAGTCTGACAACTGTCTTAAAATATCCATACTTAACACAGAAAAGGAAGCCTAGAAGATTTTTTCCCCCAAATTAGAATGTCAATCAAATGCAAGTCAGTTTCTAACTTTTCAAAACCATAATAAATACTTCATTTCAATGTTCTTTGCTGCCTATCAAATTGTCATAGAAAAAAATAATAGTCACTGGAATTTCAAAGTAATTTCAATTATGCCGCCATACAAAAGTCAAGAAAGACTAAATCACAAAATATTAAACAACACCAAATTCAAAGGATCCTTCCTCACTATCAATATTTATTATAAAGTCACAAAACATTTCATTGTATTAAACTAACAGTTCATGGGTCTTCCCAAAGAGAAATCTCACTTTCTCCAAATAGGCTATTTGCCTAGAGTTAGTAGAAATAAAATTACAACTTCAAGAATAACAATGCATTTAAACATTGATAACACCAGAGACTCATCTAAGGGATTGTGCTCTTTGAGCCAAAATTATTTTTTAAAGTTGTAAATCATTGACTTCATTAAATGGCACTCAAGACTTCAAAGCCTTTTGTTCACTCAAACACAAATTCTAAGGAAACATAGTAACAATACAAGAAATCTGAAAAAGAAACACCATTTTTAAATTTCAGTCTATCTGGAAATACCTTAAACTGATATGTGTTTAGGAAAATAAAAGGGAGACATGTACTGGTTGATCAAATTGATATATGTGCCATAGAAATGTGTGTACATTTGGCCACATGAGTAAATTCAGAAGACTCATTTGGTCTTATGCCTGATTGTGTTTTAAAAGGAAAACATCATCTTTAGGAGGAATAAGCAAAATAAAAAAATTATTTCAGTAATTTTAATAATATACACGTGTATTTCACTTTTACTTTGTTTTCTTTTACATAATTCCATGAACCGTGTTCATCAGTAAGATAAAAATACATACTCCATCTAAAATTTTACCTAATATAGCTTTCATTTATAGTCATAACACTATTAATGAGGCACCCAAACAAAATCATACCATGGCTTGAAAAACTGTTATCACCTGGCTAGAGAGCTCCCTAATACTCAAAAGTAATATTTTCATAAGCAATCGAAAGAAGCTGATTTTAATTATCTCAAAAATACATTCATAAATTTTCCCAAATTCAGAATTGGATATTCTAGTTCACAATATAATACTGGAAATTCTTGTGACTCCTAAACTGATTATCATCTTCTAAATATTTTATTAAACTATGCTCTTTCTCTTATTTTAATATCAAGAAAAGAAATGACACAACTATGGCATAGGTCAAAACACAGACCGGGACAAAGGCTTCTGCTGTTGGGCAATGCACTCAACCTTCTCAATAATGTGAAATATTTTGAGAGGTACCCACTTAATACATGTCCGTTAAATGACTGAATAAGGAATGAGCAAATGAATCATCAAGAAACAGAATTTAAGACTCGTCTTCAGTAACTCCTCAACCATTCCTACCAGAGCACAAATCTTATCAGTGTAAAACATCACTTTTACCAATCAGTTTTCAACACAAATGGAAATTACAAAATTGTACTGATCCTCAGAGAATGCATGAACTTCTCATCCTGACAATTATATCTTGGCACATTTTTTTTTTAATCAGAGTACCCTCCATTTTCATAGCTTTAGCCACATAAACACACTGCAGACATAAAATCTAATTGCTATGGTCAGGATAGCTTAAGAAAATAAAGATGTGGGTTCAATACCCCGCATTATCAGCTATTTATATATCCTCAGCCAAATCACTTAACTTTTGTGAACCTCAGTTTCCCTATCTGCAAATCTCATAGGAGTATTTTGAATGTGAAATGAGAAACACCAATTTAAAGGTGGAAAAATACCAAGAACATTTTAGGCCTGTGTTCCCCCAACAGCATGTTGAAGCACCCTGGAAAGTTATGGGGAGCTCATACAGGCACTGCAACTGCTTTATATTCTCAAGAAAATCACAGCAACGTTCAGCGTACACCACAGAGTACTACTGTGTTGTTTGGACCTAATTTCTTAGTAAAAGAAACTTTAAGACCCTTTGTTTTGCCTAGGGGTACTGTGAAACAAGCACTGAGAACCCAGGGCACCATGAACCAAGATGGTGTAGAATTCTGTTCTGCACTGAAAAATGATTTCCTGCTACCTTCCTTCTCTGGTGTGACAAAGCCCTACATACAGTATTTGCTTCTTTGTCTTTGCTGAACTTGTACCTCGGAAATCAAGAAATATCCTTTCTTGCAAAGTCAACTTTTAAAGCTGAATTAGTAGGGTCCTTGCTTGCAAATCACAAAAACCTAATTTTGACAGTCAGAAAAAGGATTTTGTGGGGGAAGAATACGGTACAGTTGTCAAAATCAGTGGAATCTGGAGGAACAGTCTGAAAACAGGAAACACAGGTGACTGGGCAGGAAGAACCAGAGTCAAAGTCAAGAGGAAGATGCAGCCAGGCAAGAATGCTGTGCCAGCCCTTTGCTGCCTTCACAACTCTGCCCCCTGCAGGGGCTGGTCTCCACCACCGAAGGCATGTGTGAACCCCACGTCGCATCATCTTAGCACCCCACAAGGTACCAAGTCCTTTAAGAGAGTCCCCAAACACTAAGCCTTAGCTTGCATGGAGTCAGGAGAAGAAACATCTTCTCCTCCCATCCCCTCACGGTGAGAGCCAAGCCTGTGTCTCCCACCACAATTACCCAGTGAGCATTATCTTAGAAGAATGCTCTGGGGTGCCTGGGTGGCTCAGTTGGTTAAGCGACTGCCTTCGGCTCAGGTCATGATCCTGGAGTCCAGGGATCGAGTCCCGCATTGGGCTCCCTGTTCGGCGGGGAGTCTGCTTCTCCCTCTGACCCTCTTCCCTCTCGTGCTCTCTATGTCTCATTCTCTCTCTCAAATAAATAAATAAAATCTTTAAAAAAAAAAAAAAGAAGAAGAAGAATGCTCTGTGTGGAAAACCAAAATACAACAAACGAACATCACAAAAGTCTTGCCCACCTTCAAGGACAGCTCACATTCCATTCTGGCTCATCAAACCTCTCATTTCCTCTTTTTTTTTTTCTTTATGATGCTTTTTTTTTTGCACTTCTATTACAGTAATTACTACTAACTTTTATAAACCATTTCATAGGTTTTCCGATTTTACTGGATTATGATTTTTGTAATGGCGGATGCTATGTTACTCTTTTTCCTAAAATCTTCCAAAGCATTTAAAATTTTAACTGAATTTATTACGAAACTGTAAAATATCAAGTAGAAAAGGAAAATATAGGTATGGGTTTTTTTTAGTTTCTTTAAAGATTTTATTTTTTTCTTTGACAAAGAGAGAGAGACAGCACAAACAGGGGGAGCAACAGAGGGAGAGGAAGAAGGAGGGTCCCCGCCCTGAGCAGGGAGCCTGAACTAGGGCCCAATCTCAGGATCCTGGGATTATGAACTGAACTGAGCTGAAGGCCAACATTTAACCAACTGAGCCACCCAGGTGCCCAAATAGAGGTTTGTGTTATTTCTCATTATGATTCAATTGTAATAGACTATAACAAATTTAACTAGGTCAACATTTCCAGGAATACATCTCAAATAACACATACAAATCCCTAGACACATTTATGAAAATAAGTATGAGAAAAGTATAAACATCCTTTTATTAGAGTTTCCTCATGCACACTATTCACATTCAAAATTCTGAGAATTCTCTACAATAAGAAAAAAAATTTTAACTCTGTTTAATCAAGATGATCTAACGTATCAAATATATGTGCTTATTAATAGTGTGATTTATCGCTTTTACCCAGCTTTTTAGAATCACTTAAAAATAATGTTAACATGAGGATTTTTACCATCCTCTCTCATACCTGAAGCACTATACAAACAAGTTAGTAAATATATCTAAATACTTGGAAGGCACACATCAAATACAGACTCACTGCATTTTAAAAGAAAAACAGCAATCAATATATACAGTGATTTAAGCTCTCTTCATCTTTGTCAAAGTGATCTCGTTTCTTTTTCTTTCTACTTATCTTCATATAACTGGGTAGCTATGTGCTACCTTACTATGGAATTCTGTGCATAACTAAGTGAAGAAAGAAAAACCTCATATCAATATATATATTTTTTTTTATCTCAGTGTTCTCAATTTTTCTTTCAGGATTTAGATCCTATCCTTGGTGGATATCAACTGCTATCATTATGTTAGCCAATAACTGTAACAAATAAGAGTTATCAAGGATTATTTTACAGGTCAAAGTCTTAGTCTTTACTTTGTTTAGAAATACATTTCTTTTTTCAAAAAGCTCGCTAACTTATTATATGATCATTAATATTTATTTCATAACACTGAAAACAATTAAATGCATTTTTTTTTACCAAGAGCCATATCCCACTTGCTTTAAAAAAAAAAAAAAAGGAATAATATAAGTGATATTTAAAAGAAAGAAATTTGCTACCTCCTAATTGCAAGGGGATGTGAACATTTGCCAGAATTACTAAAGAAGCTGTATTATCATCAGCCAGGCACCTATGCACCTATTTATTCCATCAGTGACCAATGTAACAGGAAGAGAACACATCTAGACGTCAGCACTTACGTCACTACTGTCACGCCTAGATGAATTTCATTTAGCTCCTGCTGGCGTTAAGTGTTGTGAAGTACAAAATTTAATGTTTAATCAAGACCCACGTGAATCC
The DNA here is from genome assembly GCF_037043125.1 of Eumetopias jubatus. NCBI lineage: Eukaryota > Metazoa > Chordata > Mammalia > Carnivora > Otariidae > Eumetopias > Eumetopias jubatus. The sequence continues at coordinate 28,969,284 of NW_028274820.1, forward strand.
ATTTCACCTGAGTCCACCCTTCTGTCATTTGTCAAATACACAAAATACAATAATGTTTGTTTTATTTTGGTATCAGCTAAGATTTAATTATGATTTAAATTATAAATTAATCATGACCAAAATATCTCCTAAGAAAGACAATAGTCACCTTTAAAATTCGTTTGAATTAATTTAAAATGAATTTGAATTTTCATGTGGATTTTTTAAAATTTTTTTAAAAAAGATTTATTTATTTGAGAGAGAAAGAGTGGGGGGGAGTGGCGGAGGGAGAGGAAGAGAGAGAATCTAAAGCAGACTCCACACTGAGCATGATGCCTGACACAGGGCTCAATCTTATAACCTAGAGATCATGACCTGAGCTGAAATGAAGGGTCAGACTCTCAACCGAATGAGCCACCCAGGTGCCCCTCATTTGGATTTTTAAAATGTATAGACATATCCAGTTGAATTTATTAGAAGATTTATTCCTTGAAAGATAAACATTCAACACAAACAAAATTATCCATAAGTTACCTATTATATATTGTATACATTACATAATTTTATATATACATACACATATATAAAGAATGAAATCTAAAGTTTCAAATTATAGTAGTTTTCAGATATTCTCTGGTAACAGTAATTGCCATCCATGAATGGCCATAGATAAATTAATACAATTTATACAAAGTAAAATAGTTTGTGTGTCAATGGAATATTATGCAGCCATCAAAAGGAATGAGATCTTGACGGTGTTACGCTGCGTGAAATAAGTCAATCAGAGAAAGACATGTATCATATGCCCTCACTGATATGAGGAATTCTTAATCTCAGGAAACAAACTGAGGGTTGCTGGAGTGGTGGGGGGGTGGGAGGGATGGGGTGGCTGGGTGATAGACCTTGGGGAGGGTATGTGCTATGGTGAGTGCTATGAATTGTGCAAGACTGTTGAATCACAGATCTGTACCTCTGAAACAAATAATGCAATACATATGAAGAAAAAAAAAGAAGAAGAAGAAGATAGCAGGAGGGGAAGAATGAAGGGGAGTAAATCGGAGGGGGAGATGAACCATGAGAGACGATGGACTCTGAAAAACAAACTGAGGGTTCTAGAGGGGAGGGGGGTGGGGGGATGGGTTAGCCTGGTGATGGGTATTAAAGAGGGCACGTTCTGCATGGAGCACTGGGTGTTATGCACAAATAATGAATCATGGAACATTACATCAAAAACTAATGATGTAATGTATGGTGATTAACATAACAATAAAAATTTTAAAAAAATAGTTTGTGTGTATGTGTATGTATGTATGTGTGCATACATTTGAGAGAAAAAAACATAAAAAATTATTTACTAAAAAAAGAAGCAAAAATCACAGTTACTAGGGCAAGTGATGAATATTCTTTTTCTTTGCTCTAATTTATATATTAGATCCTAAGTCATTTATTTGGCTACTTTTCACACCAAATAGGCCAACCATTATCTTAGCATTTAGCAGCTATACTAGCAGGTTTCTCTCTACCTATCTACATATCATTCATTCTTCTGTAGTCATTAAGACAATTAACCAGAGAAGCTAAAATATCTTTGCATAAAAAGTTGAAACTACAATTTTAAAAGTGTGATTTTCCTACCATATGTGCTGCCAAAAATTAAATAAAACTTTATACCTAAATTTTATCTTTGAAAAATAATACTAGCCAAATTAGATATATTTTCTGAAAACTTAATGTAAATTCCTAATTCTGAAATAGACTGAACTCCATCCTAAGTTTTTATCATGAAAGGCAGAAAGAGATGAATGTTCAATATTTTTCATAAATTGTGTTGTTCTTATTTTGCAAAATATATCATTCCCTCACCACTTTTTTCCCTGGGTGAGGATTCAATCAATATATATCACCATTATATTAATCAACCTCCTTCATTAATTCTTATCTGAGTCAAGGTTAGGTCTGCAAAAATCTCTCTTCTCTGGTCTTTCCAAAATTCCCTTTTTAATTTTCCTTTCTCTTTAATCACTCAATATGTGATGCTTTGCCCCTTCTCTCTTTCCCCACAAAATCTAGCCTTTTCTAGATCTCAGGCCTCTTTGTTTGCTTCTCTACATTTTTTTCTTCTACATTATAATCTAATTTTGTGACTTTGACACCACTTGTATTCTGATGACATCCAAAATAGGAAGGCTGTCCCTGATATCTTTTAAGATCTAGAGTTGAGTAATCTAACTTCCCTCGGCACGCCAACATTCCAGTAACTGAACATCATTCCAATTTTACTTGATTTTACAATCTCTGTCCCAATATCCCAGAATGAAAAGCACGCAGTCATATTTGTCTTTCCACTTCCACATATCCAATCAATTGCTTAGCCCTGTCAAGTCCATCTCCTCCCCTAGGGGGAGTCCTATAGTCTAATTTCCAGCATAATCTGGTTCATTTAATAAATGAATGGCAAGATTACAAAAAAATAAGGTCAAGTATTTAACTGTAAATTCATAAAGACTTCTCATTACTATCCCAATAAAGAGAATAATGCATTAGTATTTTTATGTGGACGGCCTTAAATAAGAGACAGCACCATAAAGATTACTTCTGGTACTGCTCTAACATACTCTTTTTCATGCCATGGGATTTCAGATAAATTAATTCTACTTTACATCCATGTTTTAGTGAAGTACTCGGGTGCCTTTATGAATGTATGCTCTGTAACAAAATCAATTTAATACATGTGCCCTCCCTTCATAAAATTCTCTTGTTTTAATAAATACAGTAACTTAGCAACAGTGGTAGGTAGAATCCTAAGATACATCTCCCATTCCCAAGATTTCTATCCTTTGGCACACACACCCTTTTAATTCCCTCCCCTTCAGTATGGGTGGAAACTGCAAATATGATGGGATATTTTCCATGATCAGGTTACTAACCTGTTGACTTTTGAGTAAATCGAAGGAAATGCTATCCAGTCAGGCTAAATCCATTCAGGTGAGCCCTTTGGAAGAGCCTGGGTCCTTCTTCAAGTCAGAGACTTAACGTGTGAGATGGATTTCACATAAGGGACATTCTGTTACTAGCCTTGAAGATGGATCCACAATATAAGGCATACCCATAGTTTCCAAGAACTAACAATAACCCGTGACTGACAGTCAAGAAAACAGAGACTTCAGTCCTACAACCACAAAAAACTGAATTCTGCCAACAACCTGAATAAATGTGGAAATGTGGAAACAGATTCTTTAGCAGAGCCCCTAGAAAGGAACACAACCTCAACCACATCTTGATTTCTGTCTTGTTAAGACTCTGATCTGAGAACCTAGCCATGGCACTACCAGATTTTTGAGCCACAAAACTGTGAGCTAATAAATGCATATTGTTTTAAACTGCTAAGTTTATGGCAACTTGCTACACAGCAAAAGAAAACTAATACCCATTGCAGAAAAAAAAAAAAAAAGCAGTTTCTACTTCACAATTGACATTTGGAGTAACATCAGGTTTAAAATGAACTATATATTTAGGTTTCCTTTAGGTGTTACATAACTTCTTAAAAAGAGAAAATAATATCATTTTAAAACTATAAATGATATGATGGTTTGTTTTTGTATAATGTAAATAACATTCTATCTATCAAAAACTATATTTATAATTTCCCTGAGTTTGATACAGTGTTTTAATTATAAAATATATGCTTGTTTTTAAAGAACTAGGATAAATCATTATAACAATGCTGTCTACTGGGCTTCATTTGGCAAAAAAATCATGATGATATAAAACCTTCATTTAACTCAAATTTTTCAGAAATAAAAAAATGTGAACAAACTATTTAAATGTCAGAAAACAAAATAAATCTCAGGCCATGACTGACATGAATTAAGCCATTCAGCCGCAAATTTCAGTGAGCATTTTTCATGTCAGCATATTCTTGTTGGTAATTACTTCTCAGCAGTTTTTTAAGGCTTTCCAAGTATACTCATTTTTAAGAAAACCCATGACAAAACTTCTCTCGATAAAAGTCTTTTCAAAATCTTAGAGATACTTTGCTTCATTTCGTATATAAAGAAAGCATTCATATTAATATGCCACAATCTTAGAGAAAAGCTTGTTAAGTAAAAAGAGAAGCATGGTTGACATTGCACATAAAAACACAGCAATGCATGTGTTTTCATTTTAGTCAGGGCCCATTACTTTTTACCACATTATATAAAATAATCTGAAATAATCTTTTAAGCTTGGAGTAAAGGCTTGCTGTTTAACATCAAAACACATTTCATTAAGCAGCTTAGCTTTCCTTAGAAGTAAAACTTGACTTAGAAAAGAATCATTTTTATCAGGTCTTAGTGAAAGGTGTTATCTTGATACCATATGCCTTCTAGATCTAGCAACCATAGCCAGCAAAACTATCAATTACTGAGCTTTATCAATTGCCATGAGCTGTTCTGGAAGCTTAACATGTATTCACTCTTCTAACCCTAACAACAGTCCCATGAAGTAGGTCCTCTTACTATCATGCCCTCTTTATAGGTGAAGAAACAAAGCCACTATGAGGTGGTGGAAGTGCCATCTTGTCAACAAATACTACCTCTCTGTGATTCACTAAACCCACTGTCTCTTTTCCTTGAAGCTTAGTTTCATTCATTTATCCCTCAGCTGTAACAGAAGATACGTTGTCCCTGATAAGTCCAATTTTATTAGAACAATTTGTTTTGGAGAAAGTTTTTAAATATATGTGATACATGTTTCTTCTTTCCACCTTTTGAAATGAGACCTTGGAAAAGGTGAGGTAGGAAAGTCATTAAGAACATTTGCAGCTAACTAGATGTGAGGGTAGCATTTTTTTTTTAAGGTTTATTTATTTATTTTAGAGAGAAAGAGAGAGCACGTGCACAAGTGGGGGGAGGGGCAGAGGGAGAGGGAGAAAAGCAGACTTCTGGCTGAGCATGGAGCCTGACATGGCGCTCAATCTCACAACCCTGAAATCATGACCCGAGCAGAAACCAAGAGTCCGACGCCTAACCTACTGAGCCACCCTGGTGCCCCAAGGTTAGCATTCTGAATCAATATTCCAGTTTACTTTATTCAGATACACATCTGTAATAACTATATAGGATTAATTCATCCACTCCACAAAGATTCTGCATGAGTCTACTGTATGCCAAGCACCTGGATTTTGTGAGAGTATACTGTATGTCAAGTACCTGCATTCATGGAACTTATATTCTAGTGAGGGAGAGAGATAATTTCCAAAAAATCCCCAAAAATTAATAAATTAACTAGTATGTTACAAGATAATAAATGCTATGAACAAAAGAAAAAAAGAAAGGGTGAGAAATTTTTGCATTATGGAAAGCAGATAGGAGACCATAGTATTAAATAGTGGTATAGGTTAGCCTCATTATTAGTGATATTTTTAAGCAAAAAAAATAAATAAATAAATATAGAAGGTTCTTATTGTTTCATGTAAAAAAATAGCTCATCTTTCTATTTCTTCTGTACTTGAAGAACATGGGCAAAGTGGTACATGTGCATATATAAGACTTTTTTGAAGGACTTTAAAAATCCTCGCAGCAAACATAGGACTGAATAACTTTCAAACTATTTCTAACTATAATTATAATGCTATTAACATGAAGCATGTTAATTTCCCTGTACATGCCATTTCCCTAAATTCTATTTTTCCCTCACTGAACAAACATGTATTGACTCCCTACCACGAGCTGGCCTTTTAATGGTACTGATAGTGCTCCAGGGGTCACATTCTGGTGAGATTACACAAATAAAGAGAAAACTGCATTGCTAAAGAAGAGGGCTGACTGAAGTATGAGAACATAAGGGGAAATGATATTTGACATGAATCTCAAAAAATGGATAGGAGATAAAAATGTAAGGAAGTGGAGACCATTGAGGCACAAGCAAAGGTACAGACAATTGAAAGTATATACTTTGATCATGGCATTGAATATAGTCTTACATGACACAAGATTAGGGATTCAGTAGAACATGATAAACAAGGACACTGCACAAATAATTGGAAACTTTTTGGAGAATGAATTTTGAGAAACTGAATTTCCCCAAATAAAGTGTTTAGGGCCTTACTGCTGTAACAGAGATGATTAACAAGGACTTGAACAAGGCTCTAACAGTGAGCATAAGAAAGACATAAGGGAACAAAGATACCTTTAGCAGGTAGAATCAATACCAGTTGAAAGTCATAGCTTCTGGGGAATGAAACAGAAACAGAAGTCTGGAATGACTCTCAGGATTTATGATGCCTTTCACCATGGCAAGGAATACATGAGAAAGAACATGGGGAAAAAAATGATGACTTAAATATGGGACATGTTGAATATGAAGTGTGCATGGTACATTTTAATGGAAATTTTCCCTAGACAGTATAATGTATGGCGGCAAAAGAAAGAATTCTAAGAATAAGACGATGAAGGCATCAATTCAAATGTATTTAATATTTAAAATACTATTTCTTAAGCAATATGGGTCTTCTAAAAACCATTTATGTCAAATAAATAAAAAGACTGTGTGGTAAAATAAATTTTTTATCTATGAGGTAAAACAAAGTTCTACGTGGAAAGATTTCTCATTGTGTTAATATACGCAATTTACATCTCTAAAAGAGATTAAATATAAAGCATTTGCTCATCTTTTTGACCAAGGAACATGTTTTTAGTATAGCATCTTTTGAAACTACACTTCAATAAAATACATTAAAGAAAATGTCCTAGATTATTCAGACAGGTATCAGATTGTGTTGGGTCCATCAATTAGTACGTATCTTTATATTGCATTACATGCCACGAGAAAACTGACTCTAGGTGATTAAGAATTCTGATAAGCATGCAAGGTTTTTAAATAGAGGATGATTCTTTTTATAAAAGTCACGAAACATATTCAATCTTTGTTTGGCATAGCTCAGCTGACACTGTTCACTTCTCTAAGTCTCTTAGGTCTATTCTTAATGGTTTTGTACACTTAGATAATACTTACATAATTAATTACTTCTGTACGAATGTTAAAGTGGAGAGTATTTATTTGTTCAGTAGCTACTCATGTATTGCAGTATGTTGACGAGTTAGACAAAAGTAGAAGAATAAATGCATGACATAGAGTAGAAGTCAGAAGTCCAAAGAGTCTCATGAAGGCTGAGTAAATGGCCAAAGAAATTAGCGGGCATTCACACACACGCAGTTTACTCAATGAAAATTTATATTGTTTAACTGAGTGTTTTAATTAGCTTTCCTTTGGAAGTTTGACTCAGGTGGAAAGGTTCTATTTTTAGCAGGTGCAAAAGAAAACTGCTGGAGATGGTACTTTGAGATGAGGGGAATGGTGACAATATGTGGTATGCAGAAAAAAATCATTCTACCTACAAAGTTATGCAACAGTGAAATAAGCTGCAACTAGGTGAAAAAAGTAGTGATTGTTATTCTGACACGCATAAAAGGTAATCTAAGTGAATACACAGTTAATTTCAGGATTTAAAAACAAGATGAACTCACAACCATCCTTTACCTAAGATATTTATTAGCTGTTAAAAGAGCCTTATTATAGTACTAACAAAACAAGCAACTGAAAATACTTTAGGATATTCCTTCCCTCTGTGCCTTCCCAAATGGGAAAATTAAAATGATACGTCTTCTAACATTTAATTGTTCATAACGACATGTCTTCTAACATTTAAGGGTCCATAAACACATTTTCTCGTAACATTTTTAGAAAACAAAAGAGGAAAAAAAAAAGTAGTTAAGTCCAAGGTTAGGCATTCCACACATATATCTGAGGTTATTTTTATTCCAATGGCTAATTCAATACATAAGACATACTTCGATTTCTCCTGATGGTATTTTCACTTGACACTACACACGTTGACAAGGCAGCGTGACTCACATTTCTATGTGTTAATACACAACACTACGTATGTTATCTCCCAAAATTAAACCTTGTGATATTTTAAGCCCTAACTTCCTCCCAGGGAAATTTCTATTTTTAGATCTGAAAATATACATATATAAATGTGCATATACATATAATTTCCAATGTGAAAAAGTATTAAAGCAAAGCATATTGTTTCAGTTACTTATATGAATATCTATTACCACTTTTTTCCTCCTACAGTAAGCTAGATCTACAGTAAGTTGTATAAAATGACCATGTAGGTTACATTATCAGTACTGTAGACTGTCATATATAGAATAAAAACATTATTTTGCCATCTGATTAGATAGATTTCTATCATTTAATAAAAGTAATCTCAGAATCATGCACATAAATCTGTCTGCATTGTGAAAATGCCATCGAATTTATTTTCAAATCACAGTAACATTATATTAATATGTAGGATTATGTAACCCACATACAATGGGACAAGAATATGTTAACATATATTTATTCATGGGGTATGTATCTACAGCTGGAGAAATTGCTTGTTTGAATATAAGACTGGTTTGTCTGCTTCTCAAATTGTCCTCCTATTCTTGTTGTTCACAAAATTTAAGTAAAGGAAAAAAAAAAATTAAAGGAGCTGCAGAAAACAAACTTAATGAAAATAGTATTTTTACTTAGTACTTAGCAACCACTATCTGGCCCCAATCTTAAGCATATCATTTCAGTTCCCTGAGCCTCATTTTGTTAATCTAAGTAGGAGGTTTGATAAGTAGTCTTCTTTCATGGAAGTTTCATGGAGTTGGATGAGAAGCAGACTCAAGAATGAGAGGTTTCCAAATAGGCAGCTTCCAGCCCTCAGTCAAGTGGTTGAAGTTGGCCTAAACCAGCATATTTTTACTTTTCACTGTTTTCCATCCTTAGTCTCCATATTAAACATCATTTTAAGGAGAAGTTCATAATATTTTAATTATGAATATAGTTATATTCATAGTATTTTCCCTCTTGTGAAGGATAGTTCTCAGGGGGTCACAAATGCTCCTACATGTCTTACAGGTTATGCCAACAGTGCAAGGCCCTGGCTGCTCTTCATCTTGGTTATTTCTGAGTCTTGTGCATGCAGTGGGCAACCTTAAAGGATGAGGTAATGTCTTCCTCTAGGGCAAAAAGCAGGCTAGCTTACAGTTTGCATAAAAGAGGTGGGTTCGACAAGCTCAGTGTTCTTCATATATGAAGAACCCACTACATGTGCAGTATCGATATAGGCCCATATCACATGACTCACATGAGAGTCATGGAGGGCAAGATGAACTAATGCAAATATTATGATGTTCACGCTACCTGCTATGGTGTGAGTAATAAAATTCTTTGTCTCTGACCCAGAAGCGTCGTGTCAATGACAGGCAACTATGAAATAGTAACAAGCTAATTTATTAGCTTATAAGTAGGGTAAAGTTAAATCCTGGCCAGATACACACCCTAATCACTAGACTATTTTACTAAGGTTTTCACAGATATTTAATATCTTTAAATATTAAAACTAGACTAATAAAAATAGTAAGGTACTGACACTGAAGACTAGACATATAACCGACAGTAAAAATTAAAGAATCTAGAAGCACAAACTGGATTTTAATGGAAATCTATTACATGACAAAGGATGCACTAAAAATCAGAGTAAAGGAACATATCTCAACATAATGGCCATATATGAAAACCCACAGCTAACATCATACTTAATAGTGAAAAACTGAGAGCTTTAGCCCTAAGATAAGGAACAAAACGAGGATACCCACTCTCACCATTTTATTCAACGTAGTCCTAGAAGTCCCAGCCACAACAATCAGACAAAAAGAAATAAAAGAAACTTTCACTATTTGCAGATGACATGGCCCTATGTATAGGAAATCCTAAGGATTCCACCAAAAAAACTACCAGAACTGATAAAAGAATTCAGTAAAGTCATAGGATACAAAATCAATATACAGAAATCTGTTGCATTTCTATACACTAATAATGAAGTAGCAGAAAAAGAAATTAAGAAAACAGTCCCATTTACATTGCACCAAAAATAATAAAATACCTAGGAATAAACTTAACCAAGAAGATGAAAGACCTGTTCTCTAAAACTATAAAAGAGTGATGAAAGAAACAGAAAATGACACAAATGGAAAGATATCCCATGCTCATGGATTGGGAGAACAAATATTGTTAAAATGTCTATACTACCCAAAGAAACCTACCAATTTAATGCAACCTCTATCAAAATACCAACAGCATTTTTCACAGAACTAAGCCAAAAAAACCATAATATTTTTATGAAACCACAAAAGACCCCAGATAGCCAAAGCAATCTTAAAAAAACTGGAGGTGTCACAATCTGAGATTTCAAGATATACATACAAAGCTATAGTAATTAAACCAGTATGGTACTGGCACACAAAAAAAAGACACATAGATCAATGAAACAGAATTGAGAGCCCTGAAATAAACCCATGATTATACAATTAATCTTCAACAAAGGAGGCAAGAATATGCAATAGGAAAAAGAAAGTCTCAACAAATGGTGTTGGGAAAACTGGACAGCTACATGCAAAAGAATGAAAATAGACCACTTCCTTATACCATACACAAAAATAAATTCAAAATGCATTAAGCACCTAAATGTGAGACCTAAAACCATAAAAATCTTGGAAGAGAGCGTAGGCATCAATTTCTCTGATATTAGCCGTATCAAAATTTTCATATTTGTATATCGTATCATATTTTTCTAGATACATCTCCAAAGGCAAGGGGGAAAAAAAAAAAGTAAACTACTGGGACTACATCAAAATAAAAAGCTTCTGCACAGAGAAGAAAACAATCAACAAAAATAAAAGAAAGCCTACAGAACGGGAGAAGATATTTACAAATGATACATCAAATAAAGGGTTAGTACCCAAATATATATAAAGAACTGATACAACTTAACACCCTAATAACAAATAATCCAATTAAAAAGTGGGCAGAAGACATCAACAGACATTTCTCCAAAGAAGATACACAGATGGCCAAGAGACACATGAAAAGATGCTTAACATCTCTCATCATCAGGGAAATGCAAATGAAAACCACAATGAGATATCACAAATGTTGACAAGGATGTGTAGAAAAAGGAACCCTCATGCACCATTAATGGGAATGCAAACTGGCGCAGGCACTCTGGAAAACAGTAAGAAGGATCCTCAAAAAATTAAAAATAGAATTACCATATGATCCAGTAATTCCACTACTGGGTATTTACCCTAAGAATACAGAAACACTAATTTGAAAAGATATATGCACCCTTATGTTTATTGCAGCATGATTTATTATAGTCAAGATATGGAAGTAACCCGTGTCCATCTACACATGAATGGAAAACAAAGATGTGGTATATACATGCAATGGAATATTACTCAGTCATAAAAAAGAATGAAATCTTACAATTCATGACAACAATGATAGACCTAGAGGGTATGCTAAGTGAAATAAGCCAGAGAAAGACAAATACCACATGATTTCATTTTATGTGCAGTCTAAATAACAAAACAAATGAGCAAACAAGGAACAAAAAAGGAATGAGACTCTTAGAGAACTGATGGCTACCAAAGGGGAGTGGTGGGAGAATGGATAAAATGGGCAAAGGGGATTAATGGCACAAATTACCAATTACAAAATAAGTAAGTCACGGGGATGAAAAGTGCAGCATAGGGAATATGGTCAATAATACTGCAATACTCTTACTGTGGTGAGCATTTCATAATGTATATAATTGTTGAATGACTACGTTGTACACTGAAAACTAATTTAATATTACATGTCAATGATACATCAATTAAAAATTTAAAAAATGAAAAGCAAAAAAGAAAAAGATGGTCTGAACAGGTACTGTGTCATTAATATGAAGTGCATGGCGGAGAGGAAGCTACTCACTTCTCTTCAGACACTTCAGTACCTATGGATTGTTATATGGAATACTACTTCTCTAATTCAAATTATTGGAATAGAGTTTTATTTTTTTAATATATTTATTCATTGGAGAGAGAGTGTGCATGCACAGGGGGATGCAGAGAGGGGTAGAGAGAGAGAGAGAGAGAATCTCAAGCAGACTCCCTGCCAAGCATGGAGCCCAATGTGGGGCTCAATCCCAGGATCCCAAGATCATGACCTGAGCCAAAATCAAGAGTCGGCAGCCTAACCAACTGAGCCACCCAGGCGCCTAATTACTGGGATAGAGTTTTAAGAGTAAAATAAATGGTCATCAAGAAAGTAAAGGGAGAAAACAGTGGACCAAATGATGTAAGTTCTAATATTCTGTACTGCTGAGTTTCCTAGTAGCAACTGACCCAAATACTGAAGAATATAAATAGACATAAAAGTTCTGAAAAGAAGTGAGAGAGAAAACACTTGGAACCAGAGGGATCAGTAGAGAAGATGTCCTGCTTGAAGACTGGCATGGCCACATTATGCCAGTCAATAGCACAGATCTTTTTTGTTTGTTTGTTTTTTCAATAGTACAGCTATTTCTTAATGACGGTTAGCAACACCTGAGAACATTGATCCTTGGGCCAGATCAGACCAGGCATTAGTAGATGTGTCTCTTGATGATGAGAGCCCTAAGAACTATCTGCTCAGCACAGCATGCAAAACGAACCAGCTATCTTGTGCAACATAAGGAAAATTATGTTTTGCTCTGCAAAACATAATCAGAGAGTGATAAATCTAATAATACTGTATAGAGAGAAAAAAAATATATCCTACACCGCAGTATATCACAATGCATGGACATAGGGAATCCCAGAGTCACATGATGAAAAGGTAGTAGTAATAGCAGTATTTAGGATGGAAAGCCTTACATAACAGTAATCAACATAAAATTATCAGGGAGATATTTTACATTTTTTTCATAGAGTTTTTTAAATCAAATGTGTTTTTTTTTTTTTTGCACTTAAGATAATCTTAATTTGAGTTAGCCACAGTACTCATTAGCCACATCTGTCCAGAGACTATCTTATCAGACAATGCATCTCTAGAGAAATAGCAGCAGGTGTGAGAAGTTGGCCAGAATATAAACTCCAGCAGTGGAGATGTCAAATGCTATCACATCTCCAAAGAGAATCTGATACTTCAGGGTCCTTGTTCCTTGATTCAGTAACATGAGTACTAGTAAACTTTCCTTGGGAAACAGTTAAAAATACAAAATATTTAGTCCAAAAATATTCATCTTATTTATAATGAAAAAAATGGAACAGCCTAAATCCCCAATGTGAGAAGAATGTGCATGAAAAAACATATCCATATATCAAAATAATTAAGTAATAATCACTTTTAATAATATGTACGAAGTCTTTAGTTATGTGAGGAAATATTATATAATCACGTTAAGACTGGAATACAGAACTACCAGAGAGAATAGAATAGTAACCATGTAAAAACCCACAGAAGAAAAGACTAATGGAGAAATTACTTTGTTTGAATTTGTTTAAACAAAAGTTTATTTTAAATCCACATTTGGTACCCATCACCAGGCTAAGAGGGCACGTTGTGCATGGAGCAGTGGGTGTTATATGCAAACAACGAATCATGCAACACTACATCAAAAACTAATGACGTCATGTATGGTGATTAACATAATAAAAATTAATTACTAATAAATAAATAAATCCACATTTGGATTTTCTGACTAAGTATCACTTAAATAAAAAAGCAACACATCAAAATTTCCTAAAAATTAAGAAGCAAAAATTTTGTTTCAACCCATGAACTTGTCAACTTTCTCACGTAAGCTAAAAAGTGCTATCAGTGTCCCTCTCTGCCATGCATGTCAGAAATATTCACACAGAATGCATATCTCCATTACGTCATTATTTTGAAAATAATTACTGGTAGAATTATTTTCTACTTACTGATTTTTTATCATTCTTTCGGTTTTTAATCTGTGTGTGTGCATACTTAATTGCTTTTTAGTATTGGGCATATGATTTTTAAAGTATTAAGTAATGATTTTTCAAGTAAAAGCAAGATATGTGTTTGCCAAACTAAGAAATCCAGCACATGCCCACGAGGCTTCCCTTGAGTGTGTGACAGAGAAGGCAGAAGCCACCGCAGCTAGAGAGCAAAGATCTGAAGGGATCCCGGTTACACCACTGGGTCTTAATTGGCTCAAAAGGCCCATCTGTTGCCTAGTGACAAATATATGCTAGCTATTCCTGTATCACTCAGGCCCTGCGTAATTATCTTACTAAGGAAGCAAAATTATGACCCTGGAACTTCCTGAAACATGAGGAAACGTGGTTTTAAGTTTTATTCCCATAGTAAAAAATTACTTTTGAAAGGTACAGTAAAAACAATAACATCATCACCCACTACGAGTAACTTTGAGTCCTTTTCGCATTTGAACTGAACCAGAATTATTAAATTCACTAGGTAAACTGATTGTCAACTTAGGCTGTTTTTCTCAGGATGCTTCCAAATTCTCTAAGATCAGCTCTTTCAGAAAGTCCTGCTGCTGCTTTTAAAACTCTTTCTAAGATAAGATATTCCCTGAGTTGGCAAAAGTTAAAGCCTAAGAGACTTCTTCCTTGCTATCAGAGGCTACTGGATCACGGTGCCATTTATACGAACTTGGCATCAAACAGTTAAACCTTCTTAGGCTGAAGCCTGGCTACACCCCAGGGCCCCACAGGCAACCCTTGGCACAGCTCAGGTGTTGTGGGGGATGCTGTGTATGAGAAACAGGAAGCCACGAAAGAGACAGGTGTGTTTGATTACTGGGGGGGGCAGGGGGGTACTCTCTACAGCTCCCTAACCCATGACTAACTATAACCAGCTCTTCTCACCACCAAACGAACAGAACAGCAAAAGGGGAAGGCAGAGTGGTACCCACAGGAAAAGAAGACCTGCCTCACAGTGATGAGGTAGAGTAGAAGCAGAGGCTTATCATATAAAGGTAAATGTGCTTTATTAGGATAATAAATGGAAATAGTTGGTTCCTTTCTTAGAAATACCACTTCTTTGCATTGCAGGTATAAAGTCTGAGTATTTTCAGAATGTGCCCCCTAAAACTAGAAGGAAAGAGCAGAAAATATGAGGTTAACAAGAAATAAATATCACAAGCAGAATGGAGAAAGCATAGAAATAAAGCAAGGATCAGGGAGAAGATGCTTCTCTAATCGCTCCTGACTGAAGGAAATGAGGAGAGATTAGTAGTAATAACTCTGACAGAGCAGCACAAGTTAAGCCTATAAATCGTATTTAAAATTTTCTAGAAATGTATGTGTATGTATGCACACACACACATACAAACACAATGTGCCTTTCTTTTCAACTAACTCCTTCTGCCACTCCTCCCAAGTCCTTTGGGGTAATAATACGAGGAATATTTGAACACCAAATCACTCAACCAACATCATTCACTCCTTTGATACCAGGTCAGCCAACGACTTTACCTAAAGGCTGGAGGGCACTTAAGGCCTTCTACTAACTGAAAACTTCACATGGATTAGCACAGTTAAGTTACACCAGGAACATTAGCCAACTTCTTTTGTTACATCAATTTTTCTTCTTCTCTGAAACATCTTTCAAATTCAAATAAATTACCACACAGCAAAATACTCTGAACAGTAACAGTGATCCCAGTGATCATATTTAAAATAGGATTTCGCCTAAACCACCTGAATACTTGAGACCACTTATATTTTCAAACTACTGAAATTTCACACATGGCCTAGGTAATTCTGTGCTTTATTCAAGAAATCTCCTTTCCAAATTAGCACCCCCGACAAAAAAATAAAATTTTACCAACACAAAGAAAACCAAAGATTTTCCTGAAAACTTCATTGTCTTTCTACCCAAGGGCTCTCATTTCATACCTCCAAACACTGAGTGGATTCTCGTAATCACTATGGTCCAAATATATACATATACACATGTACACACACACACACACACACACACACACACACACACACACAAAATCCTCCCTCAACTCTACATTTTTTTTTAGTGTGCCCAAAATACATTTTAAATGGAGACATTAGGTTTTGCTTTTAGTGATGCAGTTTGTTTTATAACTCTTTAAACTGTACCGTGTTGACACCATCAGCTCCTCATTAAAGGGTACAATTTTTTAAGTCTATGAAATAAATTCAATTGTATTGGTAAAATCAAAATTTTCTGCTTCATGAATACACAACCAAAAGCAACTCTTCTAAATATATGGGAGAAATTTAAGGTTTGCTTTTTGTTTTGCTTTTGTAGTGAATCCAAGCCACTGTAAGTAATAATTATAGTGGTTACCCCTCATGACGTGCTGAGGGAAACCAAATTTTATCTGCCTTTAAAATGGATCTCAGCTAACTCTATTCATCACAGATAGGATAAAATTCTGCTTAAGTCTGTAGAAACAATACTTTCACATGATGCTAATTATGTCAAAGCAACCTAATGTCTTTTAAAAGTAAAAAATAAAAAATGTATACAGTCTATTCTTTAAAAAAAATTAAATCAAAAACACACCAAGAATCTCTAAAGCTTCTTCTGCATAATTGCTAAAATCTGTTCAATTTTTCCATTCCAATGAATTACAAAATCAAAGAGAGTGGAATAAAATAATCCTTAAGTATTTCTGATTTCTGTAAAAACAATGAATAATTATTTAAAAATTCAATCCCAAAATGTTTATTAAGCCTCTAAGAAAGCAACAATCATTTAACCCCTCAGTTTCCCAAGATCTAAATATTCTAACAGCCCTAACACATTAGTAATGTTTACATTCATTCTTTAATATCTCTGTTAGGTAGAAATTTGACTGTCTGCATTTTGGTCATTTACATTGTGGGAAAAATGTCTCATCATCCCATTAAAAAAGTTTTTTTTAAAACAAAGTTCCTTGACATCGGTCACTGAAACCCATGTATCTGTTTTTGTTTTTTGTTTTCTTTGCACATTTCTTATTAAAGTATTCTATTATATTTATGGCAGACAATAGCTCAAGGAGAATTATAAGAAGTCTAGACCTAATGAGTCTGAACCACTATTTTCTAGCAGGCAATATTATTGACTTGCACTAAGTTCTTAACAATTTTTGTAAAATAACAGATCTCATGTTATTTATGGATCTGTAAGCAACTAACACTTTCTCTAAGGTAGTGGAGGCAGGAAGGATTGAAGACCATGGGAACGGTAAATTACAACTCTTACTTGCCCTTAGTAAGTGAAAACCATGCAGTACTCCAAAGCTACAGGTCTTTAATTCACAAAGGATTGGGATAATTGTTACTTTAAACTGTCAGCTTATTTCATCTTCTTAATTCTGGTGCATAACCCAGAAAAATATAATTACATGAACTTTTAAAAAGAAATTAAGCCTGTAATAAGTAATTGAACTATGCCATCAATATTGATATGTCTTCTTTACTAGAAATGTTTTTTTGTGTGTTTTGGAGGATGTTTTTGCTCAGAATTTTGGCTACCAAAATAATTCAGAATAAACATGATATACTCACATCCATAAGTAAGATATAAACTGCTTACCTCAGTCAAGTGCGGTGTAGGGTTAAATCCACAGAGATTACACACTTGATTCTTGCATTCAGTACAAGTATTGAAGTTAGGAGGATCCTGAGAACCTACGTTGAGTTCAGTTTTGCAGAGAGGACAGGTCGATTCTGGTTTGGGGGTTTTCTCCAACTTGGGGGGAAGGACAGCCTTCTGAGGCTCCGCTGCTGAAGCTTTGCTATCCTTAACAGGCAGAGGTTTCTTTTCTGTTTCTGTTCTTTTTATGGTTGGAACTTCTTCAGCTTTAGGCTCTAATTTTTCAGCCACTGGAGCTTTTGTTTCTTTTTTCACAGGGATAACCTTTGCAGGTGCTGGTGGCACCTGACCTGTGGATTTGGGTGGCCCCTGAGGAGGTGGCTGTGGAGGAGGAGGGCCTTGTTTTGTTGGGGCCCCAGGCCCACTCTGAGACTGAGACCCAGGCTGGCCTGCTGTGGAGATTAAATTTGATGCCTGGCTGAAGATTGATGCTCCAAACCCAAAGAGTTTTCCAGTCACAGTTTCTTGAGGCGTCGTGGGCTGTGATTTGGGGGCATCAGTAATACTTCCCAGATTCAGACTGAAGCGTCTTGACTGCTCCTGAGGCTTTGGGGGCTGCTGAGATGTGGGGGCAGTTTGGCCAGTGGTAGGTCGTGAGCCTGGGGGCAGAGGTGACCCCTTTGGCATCGGCTTGGCATCTGGCTTAGGACTCATTTTGGTTTGTGCTTTCTTGGGTTCTTCCCTCTTTTGAACTGGATCAACTTGCTTTTGACCTTTGCTCTCTGAACTAGGCCCAGGATGTGAAATAATTTTTGAATCGGATGCAGGTCGGGGTATGACTTTAGAATCGATGGGGGTGACTTTTTCTCCTGTTGGTGGAAAACTCTGTGAGGGTTTGGCAGCGTCTGTTTTTAGAGGAGGGGCTGTTCTCTCTTGATCCTCTGACTGTACTTTGGAGCTTGGAATATCAGGTTTTGCTGCTATCGACGATGAAGACACAATATCTGTGGCTGGTTTCACCGTCTTGGGCGGCTTTGGTTTATCCTCAGCCATGGGGACCTTGGCCTGCTCAGACGGGACTGAAGGCTCTTTGGGAGGGGCAGGCTTAGAGGAGGACTCGGCCACAGGAGGCTGCTTGGCTGCCAGTGGGGGAGACCCGTGAATGGTTGGTTGTTTCACTAGTGGTGGGGCCTTCCTAGACTCGGGGGCCTTTGAGATATCCTGTTTGGGTACAGTATCCTTCTTTGGAGAAGTCGGCTGTGGCTGTGGGGATGGTTTGCTCACTGCAGATGCAGGAGTAACGGGGGCAGTCTTCGGTTTGGGCTGAGGGAATGATGGGACTGGAGCCAGATCACCGCCTAGAGCTCTTTTCATCTGACAGTTTAAACAGAGCCACTCTTTTATCTAGAAATAATACGAAATAATGGTCAGAGACACTAACAATGTAAAGACACAAAAACATAATTTTAAAAAGGCATGGTACCATTTGAAGCTATGTGGCTCCTCATTTGAAACATAATATATAGATCCCAAATTATTTACTTAATTTATATTAAAATATTATAATGTTAATTACACTGAAATATAATTAATGAACCTCAGAGAATTAGGCACTCTATACTTTAAGGAAAATTAAAAAAAGAACATAAAGTTGTATTTTTTTCCTAATGTTATTTTTTTTTTTAAAGATTTATTTATTTGAGAGAGAGGGAGAATGAGAGAGCACAAGCAGGGGGAGCAGCAGAGGGAGACGGAGAAGCAGACTCCCCGCTGAGCAGGGAGCCCAAAGTGGGGCTCGATCTCAGGACACCGAGATCATGACCTGAGCCAAAAGCAATCACTTAACCAACTGAGCCACCCAGGCGTCCCTAAAATTTTGTTCTTTGCCCCTGATTTACTGAAAGTTTGTACCCTCAGAAATAGGAAACACTGTATCATAAAAAGATGAATTATAACATATTAGATTCTACAAATTACTTACATTAGGTATTTTCTCTATTGATGGCTCATATACAATTTTTAGTTACACAACCCAGGGTACGCCTGTCAGATTATTAACACATTGCTAATTTCTTAAATTAGCAGAGCATTACTTTCCCCTCTGAGGCAACATAATCAAATGAGTGAAAACAAAAACTGCTAACCATAATGGGTTAGAAAGAGAACATTCTCTGTTAAGAAAATAAAGAAAAAAACAATGGCATCTCTTCAAATTATCATAAATAATAGTGTGATTTAACAAAGGAAATATGTTTTCCTCATAATTTCATGAATATACTAGAAAGAGCAATATAAGTAAGCGATACACTTATTCAACTGGCGAGATATGTACAGATGTGAGATATACATCACATAAACACAGGTATAGGAGTAAGTGCATCTGCTCATTTCATCCTGCATCAATATAAAAAGGAGATGCTGAATTTGATACTTATTTTAGAACATAATTTAAAAGCACCTATGTTTAGCATAAGTCAATCAGACAAAGACAATTAACCATATAATTGTCCATATGATATGGACAACTGACCATATGATATGTCCATATGATATGTGGAATAGGAATCCACAAGGAATAGCACAGAGGATCACAGGGGAAAAGAGGGAAAACTGAATGGGAAGAAATCAGAGAGGGAGACAAACCATGAGAGACTCTTGACTCTGGGAAACAAACCGAGGGTTGTTGAAAGGGAGGTGGGTAGGAGGATGGGGTAACTGGGTGATGGGCATTAAGGAGGGCATGTGATGGAACGAGCACTTGAACACTACACCAAAAACTAATGATGTACCATATGTTGGCTAACTGAGTTTAAATTAAAAAATAAATAAATAAAAATACCTAAGTTTAACATTTACCTTTTTCAATTCCAAAATAATATGAGATTATACAAAATTTTAAATATTTCCAAAGTAATTTAGAACGGTCAAATTCTATATGATGCAATCTTCTCCACCCAAAACAACCAGTGTTACCAGTTTAGCACTGAGGTTCTAGGTACAGAAGTCTAAGGGTGAAAAACTAAATATGTGGAACAGAGGTACCAGAAAAGTCTTCCACAGTACAAAAGTATGACGTATTAGGCTGGCAAAAAACATGTTCCTTATTTGCAAGCAATTTCCTTTTGAAAAGAAATTGAAGGGGCGCCTGGGTGGCTCAGTTGGTTAAGCGACTGCCTTCGGCTCAGGTCATGATCCGGGAGTCCCTGGATCGAGTCCCGAATCGGGCTCCCTGCTCAGCAGGGAGTCTGCTTCTCCCTCTGACCCTCTTCCCTCTCGTGCTTTCTATCTCTCATTCTCTCTCTCTCTCAAATAAATAAATAAAATCTTTAAAAAAAAAAGAAATTGAAATAACCTTTCCTAAACTCTTAAAAACTTTTGTCATTTAACAGGGTATACTGTTAAGCTTTTTTAGTAAGAAAGAGAAACTTTATTGAACTATTTTCTTAATCATTAAAATGGTTTTAAAGTAAAAAAGCACACTGAATCATTTAAACTCATGCACTGGTATAAAAGGGCTTATTTCGCAATCTCATGGAAAGCAAACTTTTGTTTGGAGAAGGTTAAAGAGATTGTCAACTCTAACATGTTTTATTTCTGTTTAAAAATGTGAAACCAAGTAAAATTAAAACATTTGTTAAAAATGGGTGGAAAGTACTTGGGTGTTCATTACATTTGCTTTCAGTATGGGGGTTGAGAATTTATGTACTTGTAATATTTTTATCTTTACTTTTCTGTATGTTTGAAGCATTTCACAAAATAACTTTTTATACATATAAATATTTGAATCCCAAAACATAAGCAATTGCTACTTATGCCAGTACCCTGACGAAAGGTGAGCTAAAATGTAAGAAAACTTTCACTCCACTTTACCCCCTTCTTGATGGACAGAAACTCCTCCATAAATACACTTTTACCTACTCAACCATCTCCCCTACTGTCAATGTCACTTCTGCTGTTCTACTGTTCATTTTTTCTCATTTGTCTTTTTCCACAGCCTTAAATGATACCACAACACCTCATAATCATACAGACAAAAAAATATAATTAAAAGCATTATTCTTTACCTATGCTTTGTCACTGATTTTTTTTTCCTGTAAAACATTATCAGATGTGCACCTACATTAACCACATTAAATTATAAACTCCCAGGGTTAGTGACTTGCATTATAGTTAATTGCTCCTAATCTTTTTGACGAGTGTTATAACCAAAGCAGATGCAAAATTCATTCACCTATTCCTTTTTAAATTTTTTTTGTTTTGTTTTTAAGTAAGCTCCACACCCAATATGGGGCTTGAACTCACAACTCAAGCAAGATCAAGTCTCATGTTCCTCCAACTGAGCCAGCCAGGCACCCCCATTTCATTATTTTTTTTTTTTTAAGATTTATTTATTTGAGAGAGAGAGAGAGAACATGGAGGGGAGGGGCAGAGGAAGAGGGAGAGTGAGAATCTCAAGCAGACTCTCCGCTGAGCACAGAGCCAGAGGTAGAACTCAATCTCATGACTCTAAGACCATGACCTGAGCCGAAATCAAGAGTCTGACTCTTAACCAACTGAGCCACCCAGGTACCCGAGCCACCTATTCATTTCTTATTGAAGTATTTATTGAGCAACTTCTACTTGGCACATAGCACTGAAAAAAAGAGACAAAAATCTCCATCCTCCTGGAGACTACATTATAGTAGAAAAGTCAGATAAGAAACAAGTTAACATATAACTTGAAGGTTTTTATAGATATGTAATAAGTATCTGATGCTACTGTGATGACTACTTTTTTCCTTTCTTCCTGCCTGGAAACTTCCTCCCACCCTCCCCACTGAACACTTTCTTGGATTCATTAGGTTTTATCAGTAAAACTGTAAGTCTCTCTGCAACATGAACTTTGGAGCTTCATGCATAGCTAGCATGTAGGCTCTTATTCCACTTGGAAACTACTGTAAAATGAGAACACTACCAGAGCATATCAAATGCATAATTAACTGGGAAATACATTCTATATTGCCCTTATTCCAAAATCAAGTATCTCCTTGTACTTTATAAATGTATAGGACTCTTGTTTCCACATAAAGACACAAGGGAGAGTTGGGAAGAGAGGTAGAAAACCCAAGTCACTGCCTCTTCATAGAGGAGAATTCTGCTTTTCTCTTAATACACCCTTTTTTTTTAACAGACTCCACTGCCCCATCTTTTGTCCTTTTAATGACCACCTTTTCTTCATGTTGATAAACAACACATAAAAGACATTTTGACCCCTCAATGTTCCTCCTTACTGTTAGAACACGGGCTAAAATCATTGTAGCGATCACAATATGAAAAGCTTTTTATCCTCTTAGGATTTTTTTTTTTAGAAAGAGCCTCCTTTTATATTTAATTCTACTGGCCAAATCCATTGAAACTAGAAATGATTTTTATCTCAGTGCTTAAAAATCTAACACTGGGGGCGCCTGGGTGGCTCAGTCATCAAGCAACTGCCTTCGCCTCAGGTCATGATCCCAGGGTCCTGGGATCGAGCCCCACATCGGGCTCCCTGCTCGGCAGGAAGCAGGCTTCTCCCTCTCCCACTCCCCTTGCTCGTGGTCCCTCTCTTGCTGTGTCTCTCTCTGTCAAATAAATAAATAAAATCTTTTAAAAAAAAATGAATACCAAAATTTCTGGGAGCTCTACATAACTAAACGAGAAATTTAGGGGCACCTGGGTGGCTCAGTCATTAAGCTTCTGCCTTCAGCTCAGGTCATGATCCCAGGGTCCTGGAATTGAGCTCCACATCGGGCTCCCTGCTCTGCAGGGAGCCTGCTTCTCCCTCTCCCACTCCCCCTGCTTGTGTTGCCTCTCTCGCTGTCTCTCTCTCTGTCAAATAAAACAAAAACAAAATCTTAAAAAAAAAAAATCTAGCACTGAAAACAGAAGCATTTCCAATTCCCTGATTCAACTGAAAAACAAAAACAAAAGCAAACTTCCTACACACTGAGAAAATGAAAAAGTCCACGAGCCGCCCCAGCATCAGGAACCACCCTGTCTCCCACAAAGCAAGCAGGGAGAGTAAAGAGTGGTAACAGAGCCTTTGCCCTCTCAGTCATCCGAGTTAGAAATACTGTGGTATCTTCACTGCATTCCCATTTATTCAAGTATGTCTGTGCTGCTTGTGAAAGGTTATTTCCTGTTCATCTTTTCACATTTCTAAAGCCCATGTCCCTCACTTGGCTTCCGTCATTGTCCAGATACTTTACAACCTCACAAAAAGACCCCCCATGTAAAACCACCAACCACAGAAGGGGCTGACTCTAACTTACTTCCCCTCGCACCTCAATGCCTCTCCCAGAATTGTGAAATGAATTTAATCTTTTGCAACGACTTCAAAATATATAATTTTGAAATATAAAATGCTAGTACTTATATCATCCTTCTATTTTCGGGTCTATATCCCCCAAAAGACAGTAAGCAACAAATGGGAAGGACTTCCTGGTAGTAGTCTTTCCACTGACGCCCTGGGGTCTAACGAACACTTTAAGCATGAGAGAGGCCCACAGTTTTTGAGCTGGTTTGAATTAAATAAATTAACTGAAAATGTTTGTGCTCTTCAAACTACAGCTTTCCTGGGTTCACTCTGCTAATTCCCACTGTTTACACAGTTTGTAGGACATGCTGCTGCCTTCATTTTCTGGTTGCATGCCATGGACAACCTATCGCCATTTTGAGTCAAACCCAGAGAGTCCCTCATAATCACCTTACCTGCTAACCATACATATCTTCCCCGCCTTGAGGCAGTAACTGCCTTGTTTCACTTCCAAGATTAAACACTTATTTCTAAGTCTGAGCAGAAATGAACCTGAATTTATTACCATCACTGCCTCAGATACTTCCTTCCAGTTCCATTTGGTACCCATGTCTGTAATACAGTTGGTTCTCCTATTTCTACATGATTGGGTCTTCATTCCACCGTAGCCATGAACGAGGATCTCAGAAGATTTTAGTCCTTATTACTTCCTCCCCATACCACAAAGGTCAAACAATATCCAAGGCCAAGGTGGACTCACAGAAGAAGGCTTCTACCAATATTTTGTAAACAATTTCCCATAACTAGCACTTATCGGGGCACCTGGGTAGGTCAGTTGGTTAAGCACCTACCTTCGACTCAGGTCATGATCCCAGTGTCCTGGGATTGAGCGCTGTGTCGGCCTCCCTGCTCAGTGGGGAGTCTGCTTCTCCCTCTGCCTCTGCTCCCTACCCCCTGCTCATGCGCTCTATCCTCTCACTCTCATGTGTACACGTACTACTCTCTCTCCCAAATAAGGAAAAATCTTAAAAAAAATAATAATAACTAGCACTTATTCCCTAACATTACACTATAATCATCCATATCCACCTGATAAATGATGGGGAAAATTCAAGAAAGAATACCAGGGAATCTCACAACTATATCAATGTGTCCAGGAAGAAGTCTTATCTTCAACATATAAACATTAAAATGAAAGAATCCAACTTTATTAGAAAAATATGTCATGCTTCCCTATTCCTAAATTCTAGAGTTGATGTAACAAAAGGAAAAATCATCATCTTTTGCTTTCCCTACCCATAGCCTTACTTACAGAGAGTGCCTAAATGGAACTCAAGGTCTGGAGACACAACTGTTTAATGAGCTACTGTAATTCAATGAGTTCTTTGGAAAGGAACAAAAGAAACACATAAAGTTGTTCATTCACTCTTCTAAGTTGATATGCTACACAAACGGGATAAGACACTGGTTAGCCAGGATTTCTGCTCATTCTCCGGTCACGATGTATTCTAAGGCAGACCTATAATATAATTACTATAACACACCTCCCTGGTTAATCCAATCCTCTGGATTCCATTTTGCTGGACCTTTGTTATTTATCCGAGCTGTGACATACAGTAATACAAATTCATTGGCTAAGGACTTTGATGGATAATCATGAATGTATCATTCAGATGTCTCAAAGGTACCACTCAAGGTTGTGAGCTTCACACAGAGTTTCAATTAATGTTGCCACTGTCAAAAAAAGTTACCCAAACTTTTGATTGATTACTACTGATCACTAAAAAATTATATTCTGAATTTTAAGAGTGTGTCTTCAGTAATAATTTAAGATAATTAACTCGACACATCTAAGCATTGAGGTGAGTTGGCAAATGTTAGGGTTCTAGAATTAAAGCATATTCTTGCTCACAACTGTTATTCAGCTTCAAAACAGAATGGAAATTTCTCAAAAAAAAAAAAAAAAAAAAAGTCCAGACGGCCTAATGACTATAATCCACCCTTCAGTGCACTCCAAACTAGAAATTTTTAAACACAAAATCTACATAAGATTTATAATGGAATCTCTGCTCAACACAGCATAGTACTTGGAATAATGGAACATCAAAAGAATAACACAGTGTTCGGAATTTATATTTGCTGGTGTTCATACCATTCACATTAGCTGCTGAATAAATTTTCTTCAGTCATGCTTTCATCCCGCCCATCCCTACACAATAAAGCCTGTTGGGTTCTTACTTCTGAAAGCAAAACAACTAAACTTTTCTGCAAACCGTGACATCTACAGGCCCCATTTACTTCATCATGGCAGCACCCTCATTCTCCCATACGTGAGTCACAAGGCACAGCCCATTGTGTATTCCTCCTCCATTTACCAGAATGCTACCCATCTTTGGGGTCCACATTGAATTTCCTCCTTTACCGCTTCACATTTCCAGGTCTGCCGCTTCCTAACTCTTCCTAGCAGTTTGAACCACAACATGACTCAGACATTGCTTTAAATTCTTTTCTAATTATTTCTTCTTCCCTCCTCTCCTCACATGGACTCAAAAGCAACACCGACTTCTCATGAATTATTCTGAACTTTTGTCCTATTTTTCGTCAAATTATCTTAAAATATTTACGGAATATGTTTTTAAATGTTATATTATTTATATTACTTTGAATGTCACAGAAAATATAATTACATAGCATACATTACATAATCACATAATGTATCATATTACAAAGAGGAGACCAAGCTATCGACTGAAAACAGACTGTTTTCTGCTCTTCAAGGATGGCCCAAGCCACATGACCTCCTCCACAGAGGCAACTACTCACTGACAGCAGTCTGGCTGCAGATGGCTCACTGTAGTCGACATCTTTAGCTATGCATATTAATGCACAATTTATTTTGGCTAAAAACAGGACATTAGCATTTCTCAGGACTGTGATGACATGCTTAGCAACTGGGTGCAACAGTTTTATTTTAAACAATCCATCCAGAAGTTGGATGGATACATCTCTCTGAAAGTGTGTGGATTATAATTTCTGCTGCATATTTCGGCAACCATTAACAAATCTCGTGAAACGTACACTGAACTTTTTCCTTCCTAAAGTGTAACGATGTTTACCAAATACTGGCAATAACATGTGTAAATCCTCAAAAAATAGGATCAAATGATAAAAGCATAGTTTAATGTTTGTCAATGCAGTCCAAAACCAGAAAACCACTTTCGCCAAAGCAGAATTAAAAAAAAAATGATTACTATACATACACACACATGAAAATATATTTGTACTCTATTACAGCCACACACAGAGAGGAGGATCCCAAATCAGTAAGCTTAACTTAGATACACTATGCATTAACACTTCTGAGCTGCTTCTCATACGGCGAATTCCAAATTTGATGCCTTGAATGTTAACACACACCTTGAGCTATCACACAATTTTGTAGCCTGCGATCCAAGAGTTCCAATTAGGCTGTGTATGCAAAGAGCTTATTGAACTGTCCTCTATTTTTCATTTAAAAATTGAAGAAATAAATTCCATTAGTGAAAAGATACAAGGGTCACCTAAACTTTGTGAACTCATTATGTAGGCTGAAAGCTATGTATCTTTAATTCAATCAGATGCTAACTAGAATTAAGATAATCACTTGTATGTTGAATTGGAAAGGAAAAAAAATGCTTTTTAAAAAAATATATGACATGCTTAAAGTATATTAAATCTAGTATAAAAACAAAATTGCATGAGGATTTTAGCCACTTTTAGCTTTCTATGAATGGAAACCACTTAAAATTTATTCAAATTTTATATAGTTATATATATGCCCATTTCCAAGAATGTCTTTAAGGACAATTGGATTTTAAAATTACATTTACTCAACTTTACATTATTTTCAATTTTTTTCATAGCTCCTATCCACATTTTTCATTATCCTGTATTTCCTTCTGATCATTTTTTTAAACGTTCCTCTGTCAAGTTTA
This sequence comes from Eumetopias jubatus, assembly GCF_037043125.1. Classification (NCBI taxonomy): domain Eukaryota; kingdom Metazoa; phylum Chordata; class Mammalia; order Carnivora; family Otariidae; genus Eumetopias; species Eumetopias jubatus. The sequence continues at coordinate 28,996,956 of NW_028274820.1, forward strand.
AAAACACATAAATCCACATATTGAAATTTTTCCCAATTTTTACAGAATTCCCAATCACATGTTCACATAATAAAGCCTGTCACTGACTTCTTTTGTTTTACATAAACAGAAATCTGTTCCTAAAAAGTTGTTCCACGAATTCTACTGAAAATTCTGACTTTACCGGACAAATGATAGAAATGCCATATTTCTATCCAATGTTTTACAATTGATTTTTTAAATCTTTATTTTTGATTAGAGGAAAAAAAAAAGTGGTTTGTTGTTTTATATTCAGGTGAGTCCAGGTCTCTCTCTATAAAATTTATTATATTCTATTTTACAAACAAAATTCTATCTTCATTTGCTAAATTACTGCCTCTCCTCTTGGACTGAGTTCTGTTCCTGACAGTGAACAAAATTATCAACTTCATCGTCTGTATTTTCAAAATCTAACACAGTGGCTAGCTCAAAGCAGGAGCTCACAGTTTTCCTAAAGAACAAAAAAGAATTCAGCAACATAAAACTCTGGTTTCAGCAAGTGAGTAGGAAGGTATAAAAGCAGTGTTCTTGGACCTCAGTTTTGTTTACACTAAGTTCCAAAAATAAAATAAAAAGTTAATTTTTTTAACTTTATAAGAATATGTAAAATTTACACACACACACACACACACACACACATACACACACACTTTCTTTAACCTAGAAATTTAAGAAATGGTCTATTTAAAGGCAACATGGTCTCCTATAAAAAAAAAAAAGATGCTGAATTTGGGGTCAGCAGATCCAGTTTCCTGTATGAGATTCACTGCTAAGTAATTTTGTGACCATGCAAGTCACCTAAAGTCCCTAACTTCAGTTTTCTCATTGACAAATGGAGTTAACAATGATGGCACTATCCTTATTTGCCTATCATAATTTTTATGAAGATTACTAATAATGTTATCTACTACTTTCAGTTTCAAAGCATTTCCACTTATATTGACAAATGTGATTTTGACTTTAGGAAGAGTTTTATATCATAAATAAGAAAACTAAATATTCAGAAAAAAAGAACGACCTGACCAAATCACAAGTAAGTAGCTAAGCTAGGGCTGGTATCCACAATGTCCAAATCTAAAATCACACATTGTTTCCACTTTTCCAAAAAGCCATCTGATGATTAATTTACAAAGAAACATTTAAGATTTCAAATTGCTTTACAATATGAATTCTGATTTCTTTACTCTCTGTATTACTCATCTTCAAAATGTGGATACCCCCTTATTAAAAGAGCATTAAATGGCAAAATGCATATAGAGGGCCTAGTGAACAGTCTGAAACACATAGTGTTCAAACTATGAACTCTCCTTTCTGTAACGGAAAATCAATCTCCTTTTTACTGAAGAAAAAGGCAAGAAACTGTAGAAAAGTTGTTGCTTCCTTATCAAAGATGACTAGAACTACTTCAAAGTAAATTCACAGGAATATCAGCAAGAGTATACATATGTGAGGGGTAGAGCTAGGACTACACCCCAGATCTGATGCCTTACTGATGCACTTGATATCGGCATTTTTAAGGAAAATAATTACAAACTTCGAATAGATTAATTACATTTTTGTCTTCAATGGATTATCTTTGAAATATTTGTAAGTAAGAGCTTACCTTTATCTAAGCTAATTAAGATATGGAATAGGAGTGTTAGATATGTTTTCTCAAGGGATGTGAACAATGAGCACATTAACCCATCACTGTATTAAGTTTACTGATCCAGCAAATGATTTTGTTCAGGTGTAGGTATCTGCTTTCACAGCAGAACATCTGTTCTTACCGAGCTATGTAGATCATCATACCAGTTGCAATAATATGTAACAAGAGCCTTAGTAGATATTCTAAAAGCTGGATGTGCAGAAAGACACCTGAAACATCTAGTCATTTAAAAGCTGAAAGTGAAAAAAAAAAAAAAAAGGCTTTGGTTCTAATGACTAAACTTATGGGTAGAGCATGAGCAATATATATTTTATACAGGGAACATCTAAGTCATGAGAAAAATGTTGCAAACTGGATCTTGTTGAAAACAAGAGCTAAATAAATATGGTGTTTGTAAACATATTAAAATAACATAGATTTTTTAAATGATTAATTGGGTATTGCCATTCCTTCAAATTCATTTGAAAACTGTTTTAAAGGAAGATAAATTTACTTTTTATAGTCAGGGTATTCTTGTTTTAAATACTGTTATTGATACTATATGGATTATTGGAGAAGAGAAAAAAAAATCCTTTATCTTTAGAATATAAGAACCTCATACTTAGAATCAAGGGAATGTATTCCTCTTCACTGGACTCATATAAAAACAGTGTCAGTTAAAGCACACATGACTGTGATAAAGGATGTATTAAAAACTAACCAAATTTGCCATCATAGGCATAAAGGCATTTCAAATCATCATCGTTATTTAGAAACCAAAATTCTCGTAATTTCAACCAGTAGAATGCCAGGTAGAAGGCTGAAGGTGACAAATCAACAATCTAAATTCTTTATCCATTCTGTCACATCATATAATTGTTCAACCAATCATTTGATGAGTGAGGATTTTTTAAATTACTCAAATGTTAATTATAACGTGAATTTACAAGCTTAAAAAAATAGTACAAAAAGGTATATTAAAAGTAAAATCTTCTCTCTGCTACCAAGCTTTACTCTTCACAATCAATCAGTGTTAAGTTATGCTTTGAGTTTTTCTAGTCGTTGCCATTACAGTACCAAGTTTCAATTTATAAATTTAAAACATCATGCATTTTCACCTTGCTATAAAAGCTAGTTTTTCAAGACAACCTTACATTAGCACTACTTTAGGACTGTCTTCAGCAATATCCAAGAAATTATATTTAATGCATTAATTATACATCTTAACACGCATTAAGATATAACTTTTTCAGCTTGATTTCTGTACCATTTAATATCATCTCCCATTCCACCATGGTTATGCAATCACATTTTGGAAAGCATTGATTTAATGTCTTTCTAGTTTTCTTCATTTCTGGGCTAGAGTCAGCTATTCCATCTCATTCTTTTTATTTTCCATTTAAATAGAAGAACCTCCTCCAGTGACTGTGATATATGTATAGATATATACACATGTGCATATACAGAGAGAGAAGTGATAACTTGTATGCACACTTTCATTCTTAAGCTGCCCTCACACTCTCTCCTGCTATCTTGCGTGGGCACAGAATTCATCTTATCATCGTATCTGGGTATTTAAAGAAATCACTCCCTAACTCCTGTCTTCTGTGTTGATAATGAGCATGGTAGCTGTTTGATTTCTCATCTCTTTGTAGATGATACCACTATTCTCTATGGAAGTCTTTCAGGTTCTCTCTTCATCTTTGGAAATCTGGTATTTCCTCAAGATGTACCTATCAGTCATTTTATTCATCTTGCATGGCCAGTGGTAGGCCTGTAACAATCTGAAGAGCTTACCTCCATCATTTGGGTTCTTTCTTTCTGGAACTCCTATTAGGGCTCTTAGGTACACTCTTCATGATTTTTATAATTCTCTTAGAGCCCCAGAGCTCCCGGAATTATAAATAACCACTTCCCCAAAATGTTTACAACTTTATGGGCAGTCATCCAGAAAGAGCCCCCACACGGGAAATAAAATACCCATTCCCCAGCCTCCACATCACTATAGGAAGTAATGAAGAGGAAAATCTCAGAATTCTACACATTTCTGGGTGCATCCCCATGCTTTCCTTCCTTAACTACTCCCAAACCCAAGCTTTAGTTAGGACTGTATACACAAATTAGACTTTTAGTCACGATTAAAAATTCCAGATTCCCAAGTTATCCATCAATTCCCAGACTCTAATCCTTCAATGGGAGGGAACTCCACCATTAGACCCCCTCCCCTCATGGTCCATGCTCTGACCTTCTGCTGCTTCATTTCTCTCCATAACATTTATTACCAGCTATCACACTATATGTTTTATTTGTCACTCTTACTAGAATACGCTTTCTAGGAGGGGAGAATTTCTGTCTACTTTGTTCACTCTTAATATGCCCAGAGTCTAGAACGGTGCCTGAAACACAGTTTCAGTGCTAAGTAGCTGAATAATTTTTAATTGTCTTAATTCAGTTCTACAATCTGGAAAAATCCTGGGTCTCTTCCAGACCATCAAGTGGACCCACTGGAATTTGAATGTGGTCATTACTTATGAAATATCCCCTTAAATTTTATTTCTCAAAAGTAAGAAAAAAACTTGTAAGTTCCTTATATTTCCTGAATGAACTCTTTCCTGAGGTCAGGTGTTTTTGTTGTTTCATTTTTCACTAGTTCACCTAGGTCCTTCCTGTGGTATTATTGCTAAAATTTCAAGCTAGTTCTTCAAACCAGTCATTTGCGGAGAATGTCTCCATTATTTACTAGGTTATCAAAGAGGTTTTTCTGTGTTTGTGGAACATTCTGCTTCCCCATTAGTCTCTCCTTTGAATGGGAAAACGGGATGGCAGAGGGTCAGTGTCCAAGTAAGGACAGCTTTATAGGACAGTAGGGATCAGTGCAGTTGACTTACAGATGAATAATGTTTTGTTTGTTTTTTCCTTTAAATCACTCTCTTGTGTGAGAAGGGCATTACTTCTAATCCTCCTCCAAAGACCCTAGTTTTCTCATGAGGGGCCATTAGGCATCTCATCCCTTCATTTGGAGAATGCTCTGGCTTTGGCTAGAGGGAAGGAAAAATAAAGCCTCTCCCTAACCCACTGTCTTCCCACTGGAGATTAGGAAAGAGTCCACTGGCTGTATTTGTTCCTACTGCAGTTCTTTAATTTGTTGTCTGATCACTACCCACAACCCATGACTGCTTTCTTTATTTGTTCATTCCTAGCTTAGAGCTCAAAGAGACTCCCTGAGGAAGCCACTTGTACAGTGGTTTCCTTGGCTCTTTTTCTGTCATCTTTTTCCCATTTTCTTTCTACCTTCTAGGAATTCAACATGCCAACTTAGAGACTACTGGTGGTCTTTCCCATTTTCTGGAACCACTATACGTTCAATCTTTTAAGCAGTGGGACTTAGAGAGCAGAGGTACCCTTACTCTGCCCAGTCTTCCCTTTCTTTTTTTTATGTTATGTTAATGTTGCAGTCTTTGCTTAGAGGTGCAAGACATTTGTGCTACATCAGCAAGCAACTAAAAAGAGAATGTTCCCTTTTCTAAACATTCTTCCAGCTACTCCACCATCAGGAAGGTTTTAACTGATTTTCTTTCTCCACAGGTTCCAGCCTCCTGACATCGGGCACAGCTCTACCCTCATCATCAGTTCTTCTTAACAGATTCTCTCCACTGGTTTCCCTCACCGGAAATGGAACACACAGCAGGCCCAACCACCTAAAAGAGGTGTCCAGTTAGGCCATTTTGCTGACCTGAAGAATTTCTTTCTGTTTTGTTTTTTTAATAAGTGGAGAGAGTTTATATGCAAGTCTAGGTGTGTTTGTTTTTTGGGTTTTTTGTTTTTTTGGTTTTTTTTTAGCTCCTGAAATATGGCCATGTTTTTGTTAAATAAATATCTGGTATCAGCCAAGAGACTGATTGACATATAAGCCATCATGATCAAAAATAATATGACCAAAAAAAAAAAAAAAACCCCACAAAACATCTTAAATCCACTTTCATCACTGGCATTTGGTTCATTATCAACATTACATAATTTGGTATAAGCCAGGAGAATTATTCGACTTTAGGGACAAGTCTTTAAATCTCTCCCTAAATCTTGCTCCAGGCTATACATCAAAAGAGATGAAGTAAATCAGCAACAAAAACAACAACAAAAAACGCTTTAGTTGCTATTTAGAAAGCAAATGTTCAGTTTCTGTGTCAAAAAGCAAGCCCAAAGAGAGAACCTGCATTGTTGAGATTTATTCTGTTAATGGACTGGCAAGAAGGGATAGCCATAAACTCCTCTTGGCATCAAAAGTCTAGGCTTAGAGCCAGTAGATTCTTAAGGTTTATTTGGAACAGCACACATCTTGACAGCCAGCAGAGTGGACGGTTTAAATACCATCCTCTTCACACAGATATTTGAATTGTGTAAGGGTGTGAGGGTGTGTGTGTGTGTGTGTGTGTGTGTGGCGGGCAGGGGTAGGAGAAGCTGACAAATTTAGTTAAGGAAGTAAAAATCCCCTTCCCTAAAGCTTGTGTCTGAATCATGAAACCTCTCCAATCGTCCATCCCCTGATTGGTACTCATTAAGAGCCAGGATATTCTTAAGCAAATATAGTCATAATTCTGATATGTTGGTAACAAAAAATATCAGAGAAATCCTCCTAGTCTTTTCAAGAACTGATATAAGAGAGCAGTATTCTATTTAACCCAAAGACTACGAAAGTAACAGTATTGAGTTACTTGCATATAAACATCAAACTTGCAAATAAATCCATGTAAATTAAAGCACTAAAGAACGTCCCGCCCTCTGTCTCTGTCCTGCATAGAAGCACTGTTCACTCAATCTGAATATCTGAGGACAATCAGACCCAAAGTGTTACATCCTCTCCAGAAGACGCAGAGAAGTTCACTTCCTCATGGATATATAGAAGAGTTCAGAAGTGGTGATTATTCCCAAAATTTCATCTGTCTTATCTCTTGAAACAGAAGCTCTCAGCCTCTATACAGAGCTCAATTTCCCAATTCTGTCCCCCTGATAATTCAGGAGTGAGGAACTGGCCATTGGTGCACAGGAATAGGGAAGGTGCGTTCTTACCAGAACTCAGATGACATTTTTACTTATGGGAAAAAAAAAAAGTTGAAAGTAATATTATTAATACTACAAATCAAATGGCTCTTGATCGCTACCTCAGAATCCAACAACTTATGATAATCTATCTGTATTAAAAAAAAAAAAACAATTTGAGAATAAACTTTAAAAGTTAAATCTTACCCACGTTGCATTATATTGCAATTTAAAAAGCATTTACTATATTTAAAAATACCTTCTCATGCAAATGTTCAGAGAATCCCAATAACCCAATGTGTTTGGCAGAGAATACATTATTATATTCATATTTCAAATGGCATCCTTCCTACAGAAAGTTTAAACGACTAACCCAAGTTCATCTCATAAATAATAGGAACCCTTCCCTTTAATGAGTGAGATACACCTGCCCCCACATTCCCAACTCCTTTTGTAAGTGTCCAAATTCCTATTATTCTTCACATTTCCAGCCCAAATACTTCTGTTTTCATGAAGATAGTTATGATGTCCATGCACCCCCCACCAGTGATAGTAATATGTTCTTCCTTTGACCTCACAGCACTTTATCTCTGTTCCTACCATAAGTTAATAGACTTGGAATCAGAAGATTTGGTTTGAATTCTGCTTGATTATTTACAATCAGGATGATCCTAACAAGTAAAGTAACCACCTGAACACTAGTTTTCTCATTGTTAGTCAACAGAATATATGCCCATAGAATTATTTGGAAATTCAATTTTGATAAAACAAGAAAGAAAGAACTGTGTCAACTGTAAAGCCTTATACAAAGTTACTTCTCATATATATACTTCTTTCTTTCTCATGTACAACTTTTCTTTCCCCTATTTTATTTCCTGGAAGAAAGACCACATCCAATGAATTCTTGATTCCGTCAGAGCATTCATGGATGCTTCAAAACAGCCATTTGATACAAAGTTGCAGAATGAATGAATGGTTCAATGTACCACTACATTAATCAAGGTAAGTTTCATAAAGCACAACATTCACTGCAACCTGCTAAATGTGGAAGGCCAAAATCTGACTTTGACCTCTCTCCAATCTCACTGCCTATTTTTTCCCCCATCGCTTCAGCCAACCTAGATTTACCTCTGATTCCTTAAATACACCCTATGTTTTTCTGGTTCGAGGTTTTGGGCCAAATCATCACCCCCTTTCGTGCCCTTCATCTGTTTAAACAGTATCCATCCTTAGCTCAAAATGGCTCACATGCCATTTTCTCCATGAAACTGTTCTTAATCTCACCCACTGGAAAGGACTCTTCTTACTCTGAAGTGCAGAGTATTTGTCCATCTCTCTCAGAACTCTTATCATTTGACCACGTGTTATGTTCCCTTTGCATGTACTATCTCACCTAATACACTTTGATCTTGTGAAGAACAGCATTGTTTTAGTTACCTTTGTATCCTTCCAGACATGTACTAAAATGTCTTCCATATAGGTATTCTAACAATATATGTGGCTTCAAAGTCCAACTGCATGCCTCTGCTTTATAAATTGCCCCAAAAAATGACATTTTATGAAATGATCATCTATTGTTTGAAGTCGTCATTACCATCCATTCCTATCAACATCATATAGTATGAGCAGAAACATACCTTTGCCAAAATTTAAAAAGCTACAACTATATAAACAAACCACTTACAATCCAATTTCTGCAGTAATTTGAATGCAGCATATTCTTATGAATCGCAATGTTATATTAAAGATGGCTTATCTGAAAAGCTAAGGTACTTAAGAGGACTTCTGGATAAGAAGAGTAAATGATACTTCAGAAAACAACCAGAAGTTAACACATGTTTAATTTACATCATTTTAATCTCTCATCACAGTAAGTATCCAAACTAACATAACAGCTACCAATAATCATCATTGCTGTTATTATCATAAAATAGATTTCATTTATAACAAGGGTCCACAAGTCTCCTCTCTCAGGGATCTTTAAATCACATAATTCTTCATTGCCTGCTGTCAGTTCCTTCCTGGGCTGTTCGCAGACAAAATGCACACATAGCCCACTAACAGCTGTCCTCCAGACAAAGTGATTTCTGTGCCTTCTCACCGGGTAGGAGCCACCAGATTTCTTTTAAAAATGTATTCTTCTAGTTTCTCTATTCTCACTTATATTATTATCTCATCTTCACTATGTTATTTCTTAACTCCAGAGAATTTCTGAGTTTTGCTGTTTTGGGCTTTTTACCCCTTCTCCCTGAATGTCCCCAAATCTCTACCTACTAAAATCTTTTTTTTTTTTTTCTTTATTCAGTGCCTTTAAGTGCTGGGTTAACATTAACTGACTTCTTGAGAATTACTTTTCTATCCTCACAGTAAACAGTGTTGAGCTCATTTGTGTCACTACTGGCCCCTTTATGATTTGATAGGTCAGGAAGGCTTACCAAAAGCCTTGAAGATATAAACTGTGGTCTTCTGAGAAGACACCCATCAATGGTGAACCTGTTCTCATGACTTCTTCACTTCACAAACTGACGTATACTGTTATAAATGACTCTCAACTAATGAGCGAAGCATGCCTTCACAGCTATATCAAAATCACTGGCAGGGAAAGGGGATGTACAGTTTGGAAAATTTTTTTCAATTTTATATTAAAATTGTATTTATAATGCGAAAACAATGTCTGCTTTTTTCCCAGCACAGATATGACCCCAGTAAAGAGTACCTTAAGTTGGGTAGGCCGGAGTATGAATTTAAGAGTTAAACTAGTATCACTGCATACTAAACAATAAATATCACTGTGTACTACACAATAAATAGTGTGGATCTTACGGGACAGAGTACAATGAGTCAATGCTCAGCATCTTTGAACTGATTCATTTTTACTTTATATGCCAAACTTATCAGAAAATCTGGCATTATTTTGGGCTTATTCTTGGAGAAAATATTTAACTTTTTTTAAATTTACAATTAGCACAGAAGAAAAAGAGGAAGGAAGGAGGGGAGGAAGGAAAGGATGAGAGGAAAACAATGTCATTCTATGATACCAAGGATAAACTAAGCATGATTTGTGCAAGATGATGATCTGGTTTAAGAGCATGAACACAATGAATAAATGCACTCACCTCGGTTAAATGAGGATTGGGATTAAAACCACAGAGGCTACATACAGTGGTGTGACACTCAGTGCATGTGTTAAAATTGGCCTTTTCTGGAACATGCAACAGAAGTTCAGTGGTATTGCAAAGGGGACAGATGGTTTTAGGGAAGCCTTGTACTGGAGTCTGTGCTGCAGATAGAGAAGTCGAAGGATGCAGAGGTTTCCCAGCTCCTGTTTGGCTTACTGGTTTTGGAGATTGCTGAGCTGAAGGCTTTGCTGGGCCAGGCTGTTGAGGAGTGGGTTTTGCTGAACCAGGCTGCTGAGGTGAAGGCTTTGCAGAGCCAGGCTGTTGAGGAGGGGGCTTGGCCAGACCAGGCTGTTGAGTTGGGGGCTTTGCAGGGCCAGGCTGCTGAGGAGGGGGTTTTGCTGGGCCAGGCTGCTGAGGAGGGGGTTTTGCTGGGCCAGGCTGCTGAGGAGGGGGTTTTGCTGGACCAGGAGGTTGAGCTGGAGTTTTTCCTGGCCCAGGCTGCTGAGCCGGAGATTTCATGGGCCCAGCCTGCTGAGAAGGAGTTTTTGCAGGCCCAGGTGGCTGAGCTGGGGGCTGTGGCCCAGGTTGGTGAGCTTGGGATTTTGCTGGCCCTGGCTGCTGGGTTGGGGGCTTTGCTGGCCCTGGCTGCTGAGATGGAAGTTTCTCTGACCCAGCCTGTTGAGCTTGAGGCTTTGCAGGCCCAAGAGGCTGAGCTGAAGACTTGGGCCCAGGCTGCTGAGCAGCAGGCTTTGCTGTCCCTGGTGGCTGGACTGGGGGCTTTGCTATCCCTGGCTGTTGAGCTAAGGCCTTTGTTGGTCCTGGCTGCTGAGCTGAGGGCTTTGCAGACCCAGGGTGTGGTGTGGCAACTTTTTCAGGTCCAGGTTGCTGGGCTGGAGGTTTTCCAGGACTTGCTTGCTGAATAGGTGGTTTGGTTGGGCTTTGCACTGAGGGTTTAACTGATTCTCCCCTTACAGTGTCGGACTGTTTAGTCTGAGGCCTGGCTGCATCTCTCTGAAGTGGCAACTGTGCCTGGTCTATCTGAGGCGCCTGGGTAAGCCCCTGAATTGGCTTGCCTGTCCCTGGAGGTTGTGATTTCATCTTTTCTGGTTGCTGAGAAGATCCTGATTTGGGAGAGCCATCCTGCTGTGGTGGGACCCTCACAGGTCCCTGCTGCTTTGGACCCGGCTTAGGTGACTGTTGTGATGGAGGCTTTGCGATTCCTTCAGGTTTGCCTTGTTCTTTCTGAGCTACTTTTTGTTTCTTGTCAGTTTCTTCCTGGGATGCATCAGAGTCTGATATCAAATCAAAAGGATTGAATTTATTTACAACAGAGGAGACAGCACTTAAAGGGTTAACCTCTGAGAGGAAGCCAGGCATCATACTAGACTTGTGCTCTTCCTTTAAATCAGTTCTGGACTTTGATTCTTTCAAGCTAATAGTGGAAGGACTCCTTCCAGGCGACTTCTGCTCTGACTTCAAAGTGTCTGTAGTTCTACTTTTACTGAGACCAGGCTGAGCTGAACGCCCAGGGTCCGGCGGTTTTCCGGGTTGCTTTGGAGGATGACTACTCTCCAACTCTTGCTTCCTAGAAGAATGAAATGAAAAGAAGTAAAAATAATGGAAAGTATCCCAACTCAAAATAATATTAACGAGCCATTACTTTCTTAGAGCCTCAAAATTAGGCATGTATAGATATAACTAGAACACATTTTTGCAGCATCCTGTAAATGATCATAAAATCTTTTAAGTCTTTATGTGGATAGAGATTTTCAACAAGGTATACAAAAGGGGTAAAAATCAATACTTGTTACTGTAAGATATCTAGTTAGACATTACTTATAATAGTTTACATTTACACTTAATAGAATTTGGCCATCCTTAAAACCTTATTAAATATATCAACTCAATAAACCAATGCAGGGCCATGTTCTAGTATGTTCATGTTTGAAGAATGTTATTCTTCCAAATACTAGCAGCACCAAGAATTAAGAATATTCATTTTAAAATGTGGGAGCTTGTTGCAACTGTTTTTGTTTTACTTGATAACAAGAAGTTACATTAGTAACATATGGCACATGACGACATCGGGGAACTTTTTAGTAAAAGAGGTTACGTGATGCATTTCCAGGGACCCTGAGAAAGCTGATAATCTATTCAACTTTATTCTGTTGGAAAAGATATTATCCCTCACATATTATCCTTATTTAACTTTATAAAATGAGAAGTCCTACTTCAATTAGAAATTTTTGAGAAACAATTCCGTATTTCTTGTAGAAGAAAAATGTTATGTCATTTAATTATTTTTCCAGTAACTAATTATTAATCTGAGATCTCTATGCAAAATAATGATAGATGTTTAAAGAAGCTTGAGATACAGCGGTATAGTTAGCAACAAGCTGGTTATGAACCCACTTTCAAAAGTACTGTTACTTTTCTCAGAAAAAGATACGTAATAATCTCTTAATGTTTTCTATAACATTTACTATTGCCACTGTTAGATTATTAGTAATATTATTTATTATTGACAAAGATTTAAGAACATAACTAATTTACGAATCTTCTTTTAATTCATAGACAAATACACACAATGGATTTTTTTTAAATAGTTTTGGAAACATAATCACTTTGAAATAACTATGGTTAAATAATTAAAATAGTTGATTTTGTATACTTTTAACCAAAAATCAAATACATTACTTTTTTAAATAAGCCATTCTTTACTGATAAAGTTGTAACTAATAAGAATAGGCTCTATTAGGATTACATAACAATAAAATTATGAGTATTTCATTTGATACATGAAGCTTTTTAACTTTGGAAAAAGACATCTCTTTTTCATTAAAAGAAGAAAAAGAAACAGAGTTATTCAGTAGCACTTAAAAGATGAGATGATCACAATAAAGTTCTACAAGTTTTAATTTGTATTGTGAAGATTTACCTAATGGGCCAGATTATAAACTTTTAATTTCAAATTATTTAGTACTTAATATGAAGTTTTTGAAATTCCCCAAATGGCACAGAAACTTGAGACAGATCAAGTTATAAGATACTGTAGAAAGAAATACAGAAGTATTACTTCTAAATAGCAAAAAATAAGAAGGAAATAATCTATAAAAGCCACCATATGCAAAAAGTGATTTTCTAATAAAAGTTGAATAAATAGAATTCTTAGTTTTGGCAATTTCCTCCAGGAAAAAAAGTTACAAAAACTTTAGATAACTTAAGCAAGGAACTGAAATTATTACCCTAATTAATTACAACGGTTCTAAGGTATCTTTTAAAATACTATGTATTTCCATTTGGAGAAAATAATTTTGAATGTTTCTTTACAGGCCACTCTGTGTTCCCTTACACAGGAAGGTAGAAGAGCTATAGTAAACAACCTAAAATAGATTATTTTCAAAAATTTCAGTTTAGATCTTCACATTATTCTAGAAATGTTCTACATTCAATTGATAAAATCTACCACTCTCGTGAAGGGCATATGCTTAGGAACTTCATTACAGAAGTTCCTACCTCATAAGTAATTATTTAGGTATATTATTGAATTGGCTCCCTAGTAGAGTCCTAGAGACCTATATTTAAAGAGCACAAAAAAAGAAATCTATTCTTAATTTACTAAATTGTCCTCTCTTGAAAATACTATTAAACTTAATCATTGTTTTGTGTTGTTGCACGTCATCCAACATATGTACAAAACAAAAAAATAAACTTTGTGAATACCAAATATTTGTAATATCAACACTAAAATTTAAAGCAAGCTGCTTACAGCAGAAATTATCATTGCATGTACCTCCGAAAATATAAGTTATATAAGAAAATCCCCATGAGAAAACTGATAACAGCTATAAAGAATGCCCCACAATTTAAGCTAACTTCAGCTACTCGAATTATAGAAGTAAACATCAAATATGGATGTGAGAAATAGAAAATCACTAAAAGAATATACAGACTTAATACTGATCAAAAATATAAAGATGTCTCAGGTAACTGTGGTCTTCTGGTGAATTTTTGTTTGGTATAACAGTTGCTCTGTCAAAAAGAAAAACAACTAAAATGCAATCTGTGTCTTGTATACTATATGGTGACCTCCTAGAGAAAGTGTTTCACTCATCTTTGCATCACTAGAACCAAACCTGTTAACTAGAGCGTTAGTGTCTCATGAATGAATGAATGAACGAATGAATAAATAGGTGGATGACAATGAATAAAGGAATCAATGAATGAATCAGGTTTTTGTTTTATGCTAGATTATGTTTCTTGAATTCTTTTCAAATTCTTCATGGTCGTTCTGAGGTATAAATGGAAACATTCCACATGCATTTAGAACCTGGAGTTGGCCTGCTACTCTAGGAAGAAAAACGGTTGTGGAATTGTCTACCGTTAGGATAGGCCCAAAGGAATACTAAAGAAAATAATGGATTTAGTCAGAATTCCTATAAAATATTCTACCAATCAGAAGCATTTTTCAGTAAAGCCCTTCTCACATCTGTAGCTGTGCACAGAATGAGCAGAGACCAAGTGATAAAATTGCCTTTTTCTGGGTCTTCAATTAATCCAAAATCCAGAAGCATTTTGTTTGTAACCTGTAACTTCGTTTTGTACAACCTCCTTTTTCATTACTACTGTCATCCCCAGATCAGAATTTTTCTTTCATAGATTAGCAGAAAAAAATATTTCAGGGGCACCTGGGTGGCTCAGTTGGTTAAGCGACTGCCTTCAGCTCAGGCCATGATCCTGGAGTCCCGGGATCGAGTCCCGCGTCGGGCTCCCTGCTCAGCGGGGAGTCTGCTTCTCCCTCTGACCCTCTTCCCTCTCGTGCTCTCTATCTCTCATTCTCTCTCTCTCAAATGAATAAATAAAATCTTTAAAAAAATAAAATAAAAAAAAAGAAAAAATATTTTAGCTACAAATGAGGTAAACATAAATTCATGGATACAAATGTAAAAGCAGTTGGAATGCTAAAAAAAATTTTTAATGGAGCACAACAGGCAATGACACTTGACGGTGCTGAGTCACATAAAATTTTTTGATATTAGAAATATAAGCAACTTTGGGGATAGCTATTCATTTTTATACTGTAGAGGACACTAGGGCTTAAAGAGGCTAAGTGATTAATCCAAGGTTATAAAACTAGTTAGTCACTGACATCTGGTATCCAGACTTCTGGTGGGGGTGGGGAAGGGAGTGGAAGTTCCACTACATGGCACTGACTTTTCCATATATATAAAAAATATATATACAGATACATCAAAATAACTTACAACAGTGATGAACTCAACATACAATTTGTCTGGAGCCACCAGTGCCAGTGCCATCCACTGCTGATATTGAGATCACTACTTCTGATATTTATAGAGTCCCTTCAAGTTAAAATTCAAGCAAAAATATCCCTGTCAATTTGTAACTGATCCTCACAATGACTCTACAAGATAAGTAAGACAAGTGTCATATGCCTTATTTGGGGGCAAGGAAACTGAGGCAGCTAGGCTGAGAAGCATACATAATTTGTCATGAGTCTGTTAAAATTAATAGGACAAGAACCTAGGTCTCTGGGCTCTCAACCCTTATTCAAAAACAAACAAAACAAAACCACCATCTCTAATTGACACACTTAACCTCTTCAGACTTTAAATAATTTGGATATACTTTCTTATATATACTTAAGTTGGTGTGCTTCTAAAAATCTAAATGATAAACCAAGTCTTTCTTTGGTTATCACATCCAAGGATAATAACGTTCTAAAAATTATGTACATTCTACAAAAATCTTCCACTAAAATATAAGAAGGTCTCAAAAATCAGAAATATATTGTTTATACAGGCAGATGAAGCTTTCACCAATAACTGCTGAGGCCACAGATAATCTGTTAATAAAAATTCTACTATAACAAAATGATCAGTGCAGAATCTGACATAAGCACAGCATAAAACCAGTTTAATAGGCTGAAATCGTTATTTTTCAGCCACCCCCTGAATAGAAGAAAAGTTAAGAATGCAGAAATAAAAGCTCACATTTTTTTCTTGGTCTGTGTAACCAGCATGCTAAACCTGTTGCATGTACCTCTTAGGAAAAACTGTGAAAGAGCCGGAATACATTTCTAAAAGGCTAATAAAAGTATTGTACCTCGTTTTTACCCTATGAAAATCTAATATATGAATGTTCAACATTTTTTCCAAGTCAGGTTTTCATCAGTAGAGAAAAATGGTGCATATCATAAGCTTTAGTACTTAAGGTAATGGATAAAAAAGACTTTATACCAAAGAAATAGCCCCATATATTACTAGTTGAAAAACACATTTAACATAAAGGAGCAAGTTTTTACTAACAGTAGTGGCTTCGTTTCAAGAACATAGGGTTTTTAGCTGATATATTCTAAGCATTTAAGATTTTATGTTAAAAATATTGCAACTATCCGTTACACTTCTCCTATGTTAAATTAAAATAATTATTTTACAAAATTATACGCATATACTTATATGATAGTTCCTAAGTTAAAATACTTTTATGAAGTAAGGGTTAAGAATCTACACCTACAATATGCAGATCTTTCATATTTCCAATATCTCAAATGAAAATTGTAGCTCTCTCTTCAATTATCATAAAGCAGGAATGGTTTCAGGACAACGGACAGAGAACTGTACTCTAAGGGAGGGTGTAAAGTTAAAGGGTTTGTTTACAATAATAAAGGCAAGGCAGGCACAGTGATTATACCCTCTTACTGCTCTAATGAGAAAACAACTAATTTATTAGATGAAGGAAAATGGACAGCTAGAGAGGGAAATTAATACGTTAATATTACAGAATAGCTCTTAATTGCCTGTGCAAGTTGTCACTGATTTGCTTTGTCTTAAAATGTACTGGAAACTAATCTTAAGGTAACACAAATTCACATGTTTTTCCACCAACTAAGATACTTTTGCATATAAAAGAACAATAGTTTAAAAAATAGCATATACTGATTCAGAAATACATGTACAGCACCTGGTCTGCTGCGACCAAACCATCTGTTTAATGCCACAACATATTTTAGGGTCCTTCACTGACTCCGAAAGGTGTATTCAATCTATACCTTCTACCTAAACAGCTCCTGTTCTCCTCTGGGAGTGGGGTGGGAAGGAAGGACAAATCACCTCCGGGGGAATTAAAGGTATTATTACAGAAATATTTCAGACATCATTCACAGAGAAATAGATGCCTAAATGACTGAGGAGGTTTAAACAGAGACAGGTGAACACCCAGTTCTATCCATTTCCCAACACGTCCGTTTTCTATTAACGGAAGACTTCCAGATTAGTAAAACACTGGAGGGCGTCTCTCCACGCCATCCTAGAGGGAAAAGGTTCCAAAAGGCCAAAAATCACAACCTAAAATCACAGTTCCAAGAATGCAACCCTTGACTATCCCACCAGAAACTCTACAATGCATCATTTTTATTCTGCCCATCAAAAGGCTTATGATCTCTTTATCGTCACCCCATTAGGGAGAATAAAATGAACAGAAGCGACATATATGTACTGCCGTGCTGGCACATACGGGCTGACACATATGTGCACGGGAAGCTGTACATATATGCCCGGACATATACATCATGCTGTGCGTGCCTGTGCATGGAAGGCGGCTCCGCAGCGGCCGGGGGGACGCTTCCCTTGGGCAGCCCCTGCGCCCTTGACATGACAGCGGCGATCTGTCTCCTCTCCTCTTCGCTCAGCTGGCTCAGATCCGCCTCCATGCCGGCCGGGATCACGGTGTGCAAGGAGCTCCCCGCCCCGCCAGCCCCTCCTCCGGCTGCTGCCGCCGCCGCCGCCGCCGCCAGCCCTTCTGGGAGCCCTTCCCCTTCCAAGCTGGCCTCGTTGCCCATGGCTCAGGGGGACTCGGGGCCGCCACGCTCCCTCCTTGCGCTGCGTCCCCGTCGGGAACCCCGCGGCCCGAGGAGCAACCGGAGCCGGGGTCCGCCGTGGGGCGTGCAAGCGGCGGAGTCCCAGGGCTCGGGACCCGGCACCGCTGCCCGGAACGCCAGGCGGGTGTTAGTCCCGCTCACAGGTGACGCCCGCAGCCGGTGCCTCCTCCATGTTGGACAACTCCCCGAAGCCGCCTCAGCGCCCCGAGCCGGGGAGAAGCACGTCTGAGCTGTGCCAGCCGGGCGCCGTCCGCCCCTCCCACCGCGCCCCGCCTCCTCGCCCGCGCCCTCGCAGTGCGCATGCCCGTCTCGGAACAGGTGATGGCCGCGCCCGCGCCTATCCCGCGCTGCGTCGCTCTGTATCCTTCCTCACTCTCAGCACCGATTTAAAGGAGCCTGGGGAGAGCGCCCCTGAAAACCGGGACAAAACAGCCGGCGTTTCTTTCAGGCATATTTCAGGATGCCTCAACCTGAGTTTTGGCGAACTACATTCAAGGGGCGGGGAGGGGCTGGAGGGGCACTAGCTGTTCCCTTGTTTGGATTCATGGGATCTGTAGTTTCAATTTTTTTTCTTTTTCTTTTTTTTTTTTTTTTTAAGGAAGGCTTTTTAAAGATTTTAGGAATGGATTCGGGTAACTGGAGATTAACCTATGATACCTTTGGGACAAATTCTCCCAAAGGAGCTAAAACTGGAGCTTTTTATTTAGGACTTTTCCAGAATAATTACATTAAAATCTTAGATAGAGCATCAGTAAGGTGGTAAAGTTTTTGAATGCTTGTCACTGTATTGTTCCCTAAAGGGACGACACAAAAGTAGAGGATTATGGGAAATTGTACATGGGATACTGTAGTAAGATTCAAATGGTAGAATATTAAAATGTTAAAGTGGTGTGAAATTTTGAAAATATGAATTCAGTACCTTTTTTTCAGTTCTTTGCTCCACAAATGTGGAGAGAACCCCGCAAGTTAAATTAATTTATATAGAGGCACATAGCTGGTTAGCAGCAGAAGTATCACTAAGTAACCGTTCTTACAGACCCATTTACCATCCATTCCCAAACACACAAACTCTTCTTGCTACTACATTTCCTAGAAGGGAATGTTTTAGTTCAGCACTGGATATGCAGCCCAAGTTTTACTCTCCACCTTGGCTAACTAAATGGACCTAATGTCCCAATTGTTGAGGTTAAAGAAAATCAAAAGCTAACTATTGGGAATGAATAAATACACAGAAATGAATAAGTTGCTCAGAAAGTGTCCAAGGTTTTCCAATAATCGTTATAATAGTTTGATATTTTGCATTCCACTTGTATCAAAACTAAAAAATGGCACAGTTATAACAATGTGGTATGTGCTGCTTCTAAAGATGTCTAGTCATTAGATGAAGTATCATTGCCTGTTGGTTCCTACAAAAACTTTGCATAAACTTTGATTCTCTCATAACATACTGAGATACGATTTCCAAAGTCAAAACTGTGAAGAGTCATACATTATTTTTAAATAAACAGCATGCTTTCACCTCACACAAACCAAAGACAGGAGGCAACCTGACATTCTGATGGCCACACCTGGAGACAAAAACACAATCATCATACCTCCTGGAAATAAGTTTGCTTCAAAAAAGGAGATAATTGGTACATAATCCTGAATCTCTGGCAAAATGAGTAATTGCTCCAACGCCTACAGAGCCCTAAGGCTCACTAAGGCTAGATGGAGGTGGGGAAGAAGAAGATTCATGTGCTGATTATTTTCTCATAGTATGCTCAAGTGTTGTGAGAATAAAATACATTCGATAAGTTTACATTCACAAGCCACAAGCTTAAAGAAATGATAAGATGAACACTCTTTCAAAGTCTAGCCTCAGAATAATGATTAAACTAGAAAACAGATTGTTAACTCTATATTCTCTCCCATTATGGATGGAAAGGAGCCTCTAAAGTAATAAGAAATAAGAAGTGATAATCAATTATGCCAAGTAATGCGCATAGACTAAACAAAAAGCAATAATTTGTAAGATGGGACTATTATAGCCCATTGTGAAAACATGTGAATTCACCTTCTCCTTTCCTCCTGTCCCAGGAGCAAATGTCATCAGAAAACAGGAAAATGAGATGTATGAGAGAAAGAGTAAATGGACTGTGAAAACAAGTGGGAAACATTTTGGTTGTTGAGGTTTTAAAATGATTTTGCCTTTAGGACCTTTATACCTGTGAGTTTCGAAAAATATTTTTTTTCAGTCTTCCATTTGGGCTTAACTGTTGCTTATGCCTGGGAGGTGTTTCTGATACAAAGAAAAACACTAGAGCAGAAACCAGGTGTATTACTCGAGTTTGAATTCTCAGAATTCTGAGGGTACAAGGATGAGAAGTTAAATGTTGTAGATAAAATTTATCTATACATTCTCTCCTTGCTTACCTAGAGAAATATCACAATTAGTTTCATTCTGCAAATTCACTAATGGTGCTGTATTCAAAATCTTTGTTGCCCCCTATTCATTATACCTACTGTAATGATCATTTATTTGAATTTAGATTTAATTTAACAAGCTGATAGTTCAGCTCCAATTCACTCAGCCTGATAGGTAGGCCATGAAATTAATTAATTTATGAAAACTTGCACTGTTATATACCATGATGTCTTTCTGAAATGACTTCTCAACTCTGGAAAACCAAATCTTTTCCGTTGTTTACTTTTTGTCTCACTTTCCCATGTAGTTTCTATTTTAGTAGATTAGAACCCATCTAAATGTGATAATTAACAATTAAATATGACAAGATAATGAGTCCTTGGAATGAAATTGCCCAGTCTACCCATGTCCTTGTAGATACCACTCAACCTAGGATAAAACCAAATAGACCATCCTGTGTGTCACATGTTCATACTTGAATAAATTCAGGCTTTGCAAAAATTAAAGTTAGAATAGTCTTCATCCATATAGAAGAACGTGTAGTCTCACTGGTTTTTAAAAACCTACAATTAAATAATCTTCATATAATTAAGACTTTTAATTAAAAATAACATATTTGTTAAACTCTAGTAAGCAGTTATCTGAATAGTGGCTTATTTATGAAATGCCCATTATATCCATATTAAAACGATTATAATGGTGCAAGTGGGTGTTTTGTAAAATAAGCCATTTCATAAGCCAAATTTGAGAGTATAAATAGATTCAAACTTTTTGGAAAATAATTTAGCAATACTTATCAAGAGCCTTAAAAAGAGTCATAATCTGTGATACACTTCTAGAAACCAGCCCTAAAGAGATTGTTTGAGTTATATAATGGTATTATGGAAAAAAATGTTCACTAGAGTATTATTTAAAATAGCAATAAATAAAAAGTCATTACTGCCTCAGTAAACGAGAATGGAGAAGTAAAATCTGGCACAACCAGATGACTGTATTTTGTATTTAAAATAATGTTTTTAAAGAGTCCATTACAATATAGGAAAAATTTCACATTGGACAAATTTTCATAAATTTATGTGATCACAATTGTGCAAGAAAATTAAATTACTAAAATGCATAGGAAAAAACCCAGGAAATAAATAAACCAACAAACAAAACCCATATATATTTAGTGAGAGGACCATAGGTAATCTTACTTTTTCTAATTTTCTATAGTTTCTAAATTTTCCAAAATGAACTTGTAGGATTTTGTTTTTTGGTGTAGGAGCACCAATAATTATGACTACTCATTTTTTAAAATGACAAAAATAATGCAACCTGTTAAACTAGATAAGCAAAATGTTATCATCATTTTGTGACAAAATGCCTATGAAGAAAATGAAAAAAAAATTTCCGTGGGATATACCCTAACAATGATTTCGTGTGATTAGGTGAGTGATAAAACAAACTATTCTTATACTTTCTATATTTAAAAGACAAAAAAAAAAAAGAGACCATGCATTTTAGTGTATGTGTGCATGTATATATTCATGTTTGAGTAAATATAGACATAATTTTTATATAGGCACATTTTTTAAATATTCCTTCTCTAATAGAAGATAAGAGAGGATTGCATTAATTTAGTGGAGCAAGAACCTGCAGTGGTTGAAGGTCTGACTTCATTTTTTGCTATGGTTGATCTGCTTCTCAATTGCAGCTCTAAGCCATTTTTGTTAGCTTTGCTTTAAAATGAGATTTGCAGCTATAGAGGAGGAAATTCAAGTGAGATTGCAGTTGATTATGAACTGGCTTCTCAATTTTGAGGGAAAAACACATGAGAAGTATTTTAGAAAAAAGTTTGATAAATTTATTTTTGAATTCTGACATCTGGACTATCAGGCAGTTGTTTTTTTTCTTTTCCCCTTTATACTTATTCTACAGCAAAGCTGTAATTTAAAATAAAAGAAAAAAGTTGCTTGTATTTAAAATATGTTCCTATAGACATAGGGTATATAAAATCTTAAGAATAAAATTAGTTACCACGCCACTTTACACCATTACATTGTAAATTGAAAAATGACTAATAAGTCATGAGGTTATAACTTAGGTGATTCAGCATCACTTATTTACCTGTTTTATAAATAGGCTTTATTTTTTTTTAAAGATTTTATTTATTTATTTGACAGAGAGAGCGCACAAGCAGGCAGAGCGGCAGGCAGAGGGAGAGGGAGAAGCAGGCTCCCCGCTGAGCAGGGAGCCTGATGCAGGGCTCGATGCAGGGCTCGATCCCAGGACCCTGGGATCACAACCTGAGCCGAAGGTAGATGCTTAACCAACTGAGCCACCCTGGCACCCCATAAATAGGCTTTAGAATTCAGAACCTACTCTTCGGAAAATGGAGACATGTATGCATATCTTACTCTTTATGATTTTTTGGTTGACAGTGTCTGACTTGAAATCCTAGCTTTGACATCTTACATCTATTTGGGCTAGTAAGTCACTGAATTTTTAGAACATGAGGTTCCTCAACTGTAAAAATGGAGAAAATTATATACTACCTCTTAGGGTCCTTGTGATAATTACATGAGAATAAGATGTGAATGCACTCTTAAGCTAGGAAACATAGCACAGTTGTGATTGTTAAAATACTTGTGCTAGATGAATCACACCTCCCTCTTTACAGTGGGACTGCCACGTTTTCTAGCAAGAGATACTGTTTCCTCACGCTTTACCAAGAGAATATGGTAGGAGAGGCATGTAACTTCCTAGGCTCGCCTTCCAGTCTGGCCCTCTTCATACTCAGAGACCTCTATGCTCTGAAGAAGCCCAGGAGGTGAGAATTCAAGAAGAGATGAACTCAGCTGCCCCAGTCTCCAGTGATCCCAGCTGTGGCCGTGGTGAGTCCCACTGGAGAACCCTGCCTCCGCTGCCGTATCTGCTGGCTATAGTCACATCACTGAATCAGATGGAACCAGCAGAAGTGCCCAATCAACCCAAAGAATCAGAAAATGGAATAATAGTTATTATAATAATTACTGTCTTATGTTAAGTCACTCACTTTGGAGGGTTTTGTTAAACTACCTGATATTCCAGTTTTTACACAGTATGATTATGCATAATCTTTAAAAATTCCCTTTCCACTCTTTTGCTTCTAGTGACTATTTTCCCATTTACTGTCCAGATGGACTTGAGTTATTTGTTCAAAATTTCCAAATACCATCCTTCTAAACTATAAATGGGAAAGAGCCCAATTATGCTGAAAACTTACGTGCTTTTATCGTGAAAGGCTCAAACAAGAAAATATATGGGAAGATCATTTTTCAACTATGTAATGCTATCCAAATATAAAGTTATATAAAAAGATGAAAAATTTATGCATGAGAATTTTTCTGAGAAAGACCAATGTATTTATTTGAGAAACTTCTGGGGGAGGAAGGTGGCATTCTTAAGGTCCTACTCAACATGGTGGTTAGATTACAGATTTACAGATCTGTATGGTACAAATACTATACGTTATATAACAGTGTCTTTAATATCTATCCAGTAAAACCTGTTAACATTCATATTATCTTCTAAAGGAGTCAGGATCACATCAACTAGAGGATGCTCGGTTTTACCTAGCCTGGTGATGGATTGGAATTCGACATTTTGAGAAGAGAAATTAGGGCTTATCTGCATTGCTCCACAGAATAAAGAGAGCAATTTGAATTGGTGGAGTAGCATGGATTGGGAGACAAAAGTAGAGAAATGTATAAGGGATGAAAGGGACATGATGCCACCTACTTTGTGGAAAGGGGGAAATGGAAATGACCTCACTGTTACCCTCTAATGGTGATGTGGCCTAGGGGCCTTTGCAGGACTGCCCTGTCAATGAGTCTTCAAGGTGGTTCCTGTGGATGGTGCAAAGTAAAGTCCAGCTTTGTCTCTCTTATGCAAATTCCAGGGAAATACACATTACTAAGGCATTTATGCATTATGGATTCTTTGAGAGAGGATAGAAGTGAGGAGTGACACAGAAAGAGATGCAGAGCTTCATATCCAAGTTGATATACATTAAAAACATAGACGATATAGATACCATGTGCATACACAGGAGCCAGAGGACAAAGGACATTTGACATCTAGGTTTCAGTCATTATTATCATATGGGCTGAAGTGTAAGGTTTATAAGGTTTACACAGAGCCCCATAATTTTCCCATGTGCTAATTCCAAGCTAATGGGAGGAATCTTTGGAAAGTTTTGCTCTCGTCTGTCTGCAATCAGAGAAAGAATAGATGCATTTCAATAGGGATATATAAAGTGGAATTGGAAAAAATTACAAATTACTCTTTTGACAATTCAAAACCCCGAGAAAATATTAAGGTTATCTACAGACATGTTGAAAAGGATCAATAGCTGGCCCTCATCTCAGACAAATTAAATCAAAATCTTGAGGGAAGGGCGTGGCATTTGTATTTTTTAAAGTTCCCCAGATGATGATAATATACAGTGTAGGTTGAGAACTACTACTTTGAAAGGACGGAGGATTTTAATATCAGCATTACAAGACTGAAGACAAGAAAGAGGCACTTGGGAATCTGTGTAGACTTCTCTTCGAAGCTGAAGCCAAAGCTGTCAGCAGCATAGTTGCCATCATCAGAAATTATTTTGAAGCAAAAAGTAGAAGTCACAGATTTACTCTGTTCAAAATGGTAGCATACCTGCATTTGGACTATGATATACAATTCTGGTCACTGCAGTTTGCAAAATGTGTAACAGACTGAGAGAAGCAAAGCCAATCAAACAAAAAGAGACACAAAACCACTTCAATCTAGAAGACTGAAGGGGTGAATCTAGAAAGATAAGAGCCTCCTCCTACTGAAGAACATGAATTCAGGACATGCTGATCAAAATCTGTTCAACCAAAACCAAAGGGATTTTTGGATACATGGAAAAGGCATGCTTAAGAAAAAAATAGTAACAGGACAAAGTACATGTATGGACTGGTTTATATCCCATAGTAGGATGAATAATACTAATTCTTCACCAACGTCACTTTTCTCCTCTTTGGGGCAAGTAGCTACACCACAGTAGCCAACTTCTCTTGAAGTTGTGTATGTCCTTGTGACCCAGCTCCAGCTGATGAAAATGTGCTACTTCCAGGACCAACCAAAGGAATTCTGGTATGTACCCCTCTGTGGGTGACAAAGAAGGAGACTATGGTGCACTGCAGAGCCACTGCAGGGATCCCATGAGGGGAGTTTGCTGGATGACCATGTATGGAATCTTGTCTTTCACTACTAAGACCACCTCCCCTGAACAGTTATGTAAACAAGGGGGGTAATATATATTTATATTACGTATATTTCATAATATATATATATTACATATATTACATAATATATATTATATATATACACATAATATATATGTATATTATGTTATATTTTTGTTTTTTGGTCTTTTTGTTAAAGTAGTTAGCCAATGTTATCTTAACTAATATGAGGTAGCAAGAGGTACTTCTGCAAAGGAGAAACTGACATCAATAAAATATATCCCCTCCTTATCCTTTGCACATCAGTGATCCTGGTTCCATTTTTCTTTTGAAATAGCAAGACAGGTAAATCTGGGTGCCTCACTGACACTTGAAAATGCCATGCTCACCTCTTCTCCAGTTTCTATTCTTCTTCAATCTGGCAAGATGGTCCCCTCACCTCTATCTATCCATGCATTTCCCCAGGCCAAGCTCAGGGCCACTCATCATCATAAGAGCTTTTCCTACTCTGAAGCCACTACTGTTCTTGATCATTATTTGAGAATCTTCCTTCATTTGACATTTATTTGCATATGGTCTTCCTTTCTTCAGTGAACTGTTTCAGAACTGAGGTTTTCAAATGACGCAACAGTGTTTTTCTCTTGCAGTCCTATCAGTATCTAGTGCACATAGTGAGTGCTCAACCAACAGACATTAGATGCATTATTTAGTGAGATGTCTTCAAGTTAAAAATGTGAATAACACAAAACAGACTTCAGGTTACTTTGTGAGGGACTTCTATAAAGGAAGAATAAGGGAAGGCTTTCATCAAGGTTAAGGAATCCTATAATGATATAATTTTTAACCTAAAAATATTATATTTAATGTATTACCAAGGCACTCTGTTAAGTATCTTATATATATTTTTATCTCTATCAATCCTTCTGACAGTTTTGTCATGTAACTATTGTTTTGTCCACTTTATAAAGGAAAAAAATAGAGATTTGAGAGTTATTTGAATCTCTTAAGGTCATTTAACCAGCAAATAACAAGAAAGAATTCAAACCTAACTCAACTTGACTCTTATATTTACTGCTTCTCTCACTTGTATCAAAGTATCTCCCGTTTCTAAATGTAAAAGACCATTCCTGCTAAAGAGCGCATAGATAGATTCATGGGGTGGTGTATCCTGTGGTGACTTTCAGAACTTGGATAATACGTTGGAAGTATATAATACTTTCTCTAACAAGCTAACCAAAAAGTTTAATAAATGGAAAATGACATGTAGTCCTTTATTGCCCAAGAAATAGTCCATGAAGCCAAAGAGAAAAAAAATAAATGAGGATGTTGGAAAAAATGTAATGCAAACATTTCTCATTATTCTGATTTTATAGGAGGATTTAATAATAAATTGTCTTTATCGTTATCAATTTATCATGTTTTATTTGCATTTAGGGCTAGATGCCTCAACTTCAAATCATAGGGCAAGAATTTTATTGTTCACCATTTCAGGAGCCATTTGGGGAAGGTTTAATTTTATTCCAACCAAGGTCTAGATTTGCCAGGTTAATTATTGATGAGTAAGCGGAGGATGGAAAGGATTTTATATAATTCTGCCTGAGGTTTCCCATGTCTTCCCTCATTCGACTTACAACTCATATAAAAAGATCAGTGTCTGCTCTTGGCAGATGGTCCATAACCCGCCTATAATAATAATACTTCATGTTTTCCCTTTACTGCAGGGATCTCAAACTTTTGAAAACCAACAGCCATACAACACTGCTAATAACCATCACAGGTCTGTTTTACAAATGGTTAAACTGCAGAAATGAATCAATGAGCCAGACTCCAGCATAACTTTCGAGTCACTCATACTTGCCACTAGAGAAGTTTTGTTTTTCACACATTTTATTCTCATCATCCATAAGACCAAAGACATACCTATCACGTCATTCAAAATCTAAGCTCATCAAAGAAAAAAGAGTAATTGTATCAATCTAATAAAGGATACTCCAAGATAGATAATCATGGTCTTGTATGGATTTCCTTGCCATTCTTGGCAGGAAATGGTGGCTATTTTTAATCATAGATAGTAAAAGACTAAAACAAAATATGTTAGATTTTCCACAGAGGAAAGGCCCCTCCTGGAGAGAACAATATGGTTTCTTTCTTGTCATCTTCCAGGTTTCATGCCATTCTCAATGCACCCTGAGGAAAGATGAACCATCTGGCCCAGAAGCAAGGTCATAGCTTGCAGCTCACTAATTTGCTTTAGGTGGCCTAGAAGACCACCTTGGAATCATCTCTCTTGCCCGCCTGTCTGCCTGCATGCCTTACCAGCCAGAGATGGTCTTCAAGTTTAGGCTTCCTTCATTCAGCAACCATTGTGAGCACCTACTATGTGTCCAGCTAGAAATATAGTGGCATACAAAGGAAACTCAATTCCTGTTCCTAATGAACATAGAGTATAGTGGGGAAGACAGATATTTTTAAAGGTAATTACAGATTTCTCATTTTCAAAAATAGTAAGCTAGCTGATCTGGACAAGTCTTCTTGCTGAAAAGAACTAAGAAATTGGTTAAAATACATTTAAAAAATATTAGGATACATTAAACCTAAAAATACAGTGAATTATTACCAGGCCAAAACTGAAGGGAGATGAGAACCTGCAAGCTGCTTCTGTGTTGGGAGCATTTGCTGATTCAGAAAAAATCCAACTCTCCTTTTAACAGCCTCACTGAATGAGGAGGACAGAAATAAAAACCAGGAGTGTGTGAATGGTATGGGGTGTGACATGAGATCCCCCCCAATAATAAGCTGGGACACGAAAGGGCTACAGGCAAGGGTGAACTGAAAAAGTACCACTTCTTTCTTTAAATTGCTTAAGTTCTGCAGGAAACAGTCTTAAATTTCGTGTTTCCAATATTAAAGTGGCCTCTAGGTAAAAGACAAAAGCAAAGTCTCATCTGGAGGAAAGTATTTTCACCATAGACCTCTATAAATTTCTGCTATTTCTAGAAAAGAAGAAGTCATATGCTTAGATTTATGATTGTTTCAGAAGAGCTAGTGAAATGTAGCTCAAGACATTCCAAAACAGTTCATAAGAAGAATGGGAGAAGAAATGAGAGAGTGAAATAGAACAACAGCAATACTGAGTAGCAAGAAGAGTCCAGGAGATTCTAACATTGTCTGTGATCCTTCTGGGCAGAGTCTGGACCTTCCAGATCAGCGTTATTCAAGAGCTTGTGGAAAACAGACTCTCAAGCCCAACCCCAGACCTACTGAATCAGAATCTGCATTTTAAACAAAATCCCCCAGTATTTCCTATGCACATTAAAGTCTGAAATAATGAATGAGAATAATGAAGCCTGAACTAGATCAGTGAGAATGGGAGAGGCCTGATGGAAAGGTAGATGCCGTACATTCAGATGTTAGAGGCCATGGGTTAATACACTCTGTCATTCCGAACTGAAGCATCAGAAAGATCATACTTCAACAAGCTTTCAAATCCCATGTCAGAGACAAAGCCAATAGGAAGGCAAATGGTATTACACAACTTCTTTCTTTTTTCCCCACTTGTTGCTTTGGCTTAGAGAATATGGACAAATAGAGCTTCCATTTGATTAGAATAGAGATGTAAATGGAATTCAGTATCTTGAGTCCAGAACCAGTAACTGTTCTGCTAAGCATAATATTGGACAGAATATTTTCCAGGTGTGATAAGCAAGGCTAAATACAAAAAACCCTCAATCTTCCGGGAGATGGTAGAAGTCAGCGAACCTCTTCTCCACTGTAACCATGTCAGATAAAAAAGCCATGATCAAAAATGCAGATATGTCAAAGGAGATGCAATGGGACTTGCTGGAGAAATACAGCACAGAGGACCTGGCAACCTAAAAAAAAAAAAACATATATCTGAAAAGATATAAGCACCTCTGTGTTTATTGCAGCTTTATAATAGCCAATATATGGAAGCAACCCAAGTGTCCATCAATAGATAAATGGATAAAAAAGATGTACTACACACACACACACACACACACACACACACACACACACACACACACACACACACAATGGAATATTAGCCATAAAAAGAATGAGATCTTGCCATTTCTGTCAACATGGATATATCTAGAGGGTATTATGCTAAGTGAAATAGAGTAAGACAAATGCAGTAGGATTTTGCTTATATGTAGAATCTGAAAAACAAAACAAATGAGCCAACAAAGAAACAAACAAAAAAACTGAACTCTTAAGTACAGAGAACAAACTAGTGGGTGCCAGGGGGATGGTGGGTGGGAGGGTCAGTGAAACAGATAAAGGAGATTAACGAGTACAAACTTCCAGTTATAAAATAATCAAGTCACAACATAGGGAATATAATCAATTTTAAAAATTAGCCATGTTTTGGGGCACCTGGGTGGCTCAGTCATTAAGCGTCTGCTTTCGGCTCAGGTCATGGTCCCAGCGTCCTGGGATCGAGCCCCGCATCGGGCTCCCTGCTCTGCGGGAAGCCTGCTTCTCCCTCTCCCACTCCCCCTGCTTGTGTTCCCTCTCTCGCTATGTCTCTATCTGTCAAATAAATGCATAAAATCTTTTTAAAAAATTAGCCATGTTTTAAAAATTAGAAATATTTATATTATGCCGATAAACCATAATGTTACTTTAAAACGTAAAAATGTGCTATTGAAATGTTCACATTTTTTGGGCGCCTGGGTGGCTCAGTTGGTTAAGTGACTGCCTTCAGTTCAGGTCATGATCCCGGGGTCCTGGGATGAGCCCCGCATCGGGCTCCCTGCTCAGCGAGGCGTCTGCTTCTCCCTCTCCTTCTGCCTGCCATTCCTCCTGCTTGTGCTCACTCTGTCAAATAAATACATAAAATCTTTAAAAAAAAAAAAAAGTTCACATTTTTTACCATCTATTATTGTCTAACAATACTGTACTATAATTTGTTCATAAAACATTGTCATGTGTAGAGCCAATATTAAAAGAAATTAAATAAATTACAAATAAATAAAAAATGGGATGTGAACAAATCCTTGAGTTAAACAAAGGGAGGCAGATTCATCTTGAGAACTGTGGTTGGGCGTGAACGTTTGAGAAGGTTTAGGAATCCTTATCCAGGCATGGGTCAGGATAAAATGGTGATCACACATCCATTTCATCTTCCAGCAGTGACTAAGCTGTGACAAGCTGTGACAAGCTGTGACAAGCCAACTGCTGGAGGCTGAATGTGGCCCCCAGATATTTCGTCCCCCTCACACAGTAATATGTATATGCTATTCTTTTTTAATCGGGAGGTTTTCCATTAAAAAATTTAGATTTCATGCTTCCTTGGAAAAAGTGAAACTGACATCCCTGAGCCCATTCCTGCTTGGCAACAGTCGCCTGGGGTAGCGGCTTTCTCCTTTAAGTGTGCTCCTACCTGACTTCTTAGTTTATGTTCCTTGCCTGCCTCCTTAAACGTTTTGTGTTTGACTACTCTACAGTCTCCACTTCTCACCTAGAGAGGACACTATCTTTCTACCTAGTAGAGATAACTAACCAGGGCTTATAAAATTCCTATCTGATTGTGGACCTGTCAACAGAACTACATTTTTAAAAGATTGGGGACAGGACATGCAGTATATTATAGACTTCACCCACATTTTCTCTTTTGCATCTCCACTGATTCCTTCTATTGATTTTCCTTTGAGCTCTTTGGTTTGTATACCTGAATAATAAGTAGTGACAGGTTGAAGTTGCTCTGCATCTGCATGTGTCAGAGTTGGAATTAACAATCATGTAGACAGAATAGTGATGGCAATGAAATGGAGGGGGGAGAAACCTTCCTTAGTCTGGAGAATTTTTTGTAATGAATCTCTTCTTTAGCTGGAAAGAACTTTTCCCTCCCAAAATAATTTCTAATAAATGTCATACATGAACTCACTTTTTATGGAACTCATTTCTTAAAATCTGTTTGAGGTCAAGAATTAACATTGGCCTGTTTTTTTTTTTTTTTTTTTTTAATGATCCCTTGTCTCTGGAGTTCATAAATTCTCCAAGACTTACTACTAACTTTTGGAAGAAGTTACCAATATTTTAAAATCCCTTACAGATAACTTGATAGATTACCATGCCATAGATCTGACCATAAATTCAATAACAAAATAAGATTCTATTTAACCTTTAGGGCCGGCAATCTGTTTTTTAACTTTTCAGAAAAAAATCTGGCCCAAGCCAGAAATATGAGTCACTTGAGACATCTTCCTTTCCTGAAGATGTTAAATTATATACTGCACAATCTCTAGCATAAATAGCATTTCCTGACTTACTTTCCCTTTGTTCCTTAGATGAACTTTTTCCATTCTAAGATATATTTTATATTACCTCTTTGCAGATGTTCAGGCATCCCCAGATCTTGTGTTCTCACCCCTGTCCCAGTCTGTCCAAATCCTACCCAGGCCTCACGGACCTTCTCAAATGCATATCCTTCATGAAACCATCCCTGCTTATTCTATTACTTTCTTGAATCAATCATTTGGTATATGTCATGCACCAGAATGAAACAGTATTCCTCTTGTTAAGCAACAGGTTTTAATCCCTTCAACAATGTGCTTACAAAAGAAATGGACTGCATCCCATGCTGCTGCTGCTGCTGCTGCTTCTTTCTTCTTTCTTCTTCTTCCTTCTTCTTCCTAATCCACTAAATTGCTTTCCATAAGAAAGACTCTAAAAATTCCCATTGACAGCCTGGTTCTGTGATCTAATAGCTTAAATCAAAGATCCTACACTATCAAATTTTCTCTCCATAAAGAATATTTCCCATCAACGCACAAACATACTTCTATTCCTAGAATGTTTTTTAAAAATCCTCTCTTGATCTTATTTCTCTCTGTAGCTACAACCCATGTCTGTGCTCCCCTTTGTAACTGAACTGATATTCTCACCCAGTATTCTTGAATTTAGATGTCCAATCCATATAATATCTACTAGTTATATCAAACTTAGCAAGTTCAAAATCAATACCTATTTCCACCCCAACCTAAAACACTACTCATGTTATCTGCCACAACTCATTTAACAGTAATTTTATCCCCCCATTTGTTAAGTCAGATTCCTTGGGATCATTTTTGACTCTTCTCTTTCTCTTGTACTTAATACCCAATCCACTGGCAAATTCTGTTGCCCGCAACTTCAAAACTTATCTGGAATCCAAACATTTCTCACCTCCCACGCTACTGGGATGATAACTCAATCATCTCCTGCTTGGATTATTGCAATGCCCTTCTCTTTATTTTTTAATATTTACTTATTTAAGTAATCTCCACACCAAACACTTGTTTTGAACTCACAACCCTGAGATCAAGAGTCACATGCTCTTCCAAATGAGCCAGACAGGTGTCCCTGTGGTACCCATCTGTCTGCTCTGGCAGCTCCCACACTTGCCTAGCTTTTTTTGCTACACAGGCAGTGGCCGGAATGCTGCTATTAGATCATGTCACTTCTGTGCCTCAGAGTCATCCAGTGACTTCCCATCTCAATGAAAGAAAAAGCCATGGGGCACCTGGGTGGTTCAGTCTTTAAGTGTCTGCCTTTGGCTCAGGTCATGATCCCAGGGTCATGGGATCAAGCCCTGCATTGGGCTCCCTGCTCAGAGGGGAGCCTGCTTCTCTCTCTCCCACTCCCCCTGCTTGTGTTCCCTCTCTCACTATATATCTCTCTGTCAAATACATAAATAAAATCTTTTAAAAAATAATAATAAAAAAGAAAAAGCCAAAGATCTGCCAGGGCTGACAAAGTCCTACATGATTTTAAACCAACCCTCCTTATCTGCTTGTACATTCCCCTTTACTCATAACCTCCCAGCCACACTGGCCAATGAATGACATTAAAACATGTCATTAGTTTTATTGGGTACATGGTGTTCCTAGGGAGGCTCTGTCCTGGGCATGGTAGCATTCAGACCTCCCAAAGAACCACACTCTTCAATTAAGACCATTAAGACCGGGGAGCTAAGAAGTCCCCAGACTTAAAGGAAGGCTATATGCAGACTAGGACAATGTCACTCAATGACACCAAGAGGACCAATGACCAGTGACCTCCCCTCTTACCGCACATCTTGAATGTTAGTAAACACATAGAGCTCTGAATTCTGATAATAACTGAGACTGCATGTCCCACCAGCAGAACAGAGGCTCTATCAGCTTTAGATTCACACAAAGAAAATAAATACCTATGGCGTTTCAACATCTGTAGACTAAAATTTACATTATTTGATCAATTTGTGTCCTTGCTAGCACTTGCTCACTCTCTCACTCTCTCACTCTCTCTCTCCCCTGAAGGGCTTTTCTGAACAACCAAAGAATTAAAAAAAAAAAAAAAAAAAAAAAGTTTAAAGATCCAAGGACTGCAACTTTCACTCTTGGGAGAATATAGTCTCTCTTTTCATCTCTCATTTCTCCTTCACCAAATAACATTCAATAAGTAGAGCTGTTCACGGACACAAAACAGGGTCAGCACAAAACAGTATCAACTCATTTAGGGTCACAGTATGCTCATGAACCTAAAATCTCAGAAAAGCATGAAGTACAAAGACCAGGAGCTGGCATTGTTGTACAGGTGATTGACAAGGGGAGGAAATGATGAGCTTGAGCAAATGAATCTCAATTTAAGGATATTAATGTATGCATTTTGACCAAGAGGCATTTTAATACAGTCTAAATCAGAAAATTTTAACTACTTTTATTACTCAACATTATGAGAAGCACATATCCTCTGCCTTTACCCCTTCCTGCCTCTCAGCACTATGGATCAAGTAGAAAGCAGACATCGATTGTGGAGAAGAGACAAGGTGGGGGTTAGGGAGTAACAGCCATACAAACAATATTTAACCAAGATTCCTATGGCTATTACACTCACTTATCTCTAAAGGACCATCAATCAGTCTTTCTCAGCAAGGTACCCAGTGCTTGAGACGTCCTTTTTATATTAAATAGTCTACTTTTCAAATTTTCTAACTTCTTTCTCCAAATTTATTAATAGTATTTGGATTTTTTTGAATTTTAAACTATGAAAAGCAGACCTGTCTTCCGTTTTTAGGCTTCCTGATTGTGCTGACTTTGCATGACAAGTATAGGACTCAGGCCGGGGTAGGCTGGTAAAAGGAATTATTTGTGTGTTTTAAAGAGGGCTGGTCAGTTGTTTTGCCGACTACCCCTAATTTTAGTTTGACATTTTCTCCTGATTAGATTTCAGCTATACATTCTTTGGCAAGAACAGACAGAAACGATATGCCTTTCTCAATGCCCTTTTGT
This sequence comes from Eumetopias jubatus, assembly GCF_037043125.1. Lineage (NCBI taxonomy): Eukaryota > Metazoa > Chordata > Mammalia > Carnivora > Otariidae > Eumetopias > Eumetopias jubatus. Next base: position 29,031,576 of record NW_028274820.1, read on the forward strand.
GCTGAGATCCAGACTGCATAGAACATTTCCAACAAATGTCCTCTCATTTACTGGCTAAAAGACTTTTCTTCGTTTTCTTACTTAACTAGTCTGTGCCTCACGTTCCTCCTCGGTGAAGAAATGTAGGTACCGATTATGCCTTCCTCATACAGCTGTTGTGATGATTAGAGACGTTTATATTTATAAAATATGTAAAACACTACCTAGCACAGAGTAAACTCTCCATAAATAGCAACCATAATTAATATTCACTAATAAAATACAAACAGTTATTATGTATTATGCATTTACTGCGCTTTCATTAGTTAACCGATTTAAACCACTGAACAACTCCATCAAGTAAAAATTCACCATGAGAGTACTACAGTAATGATGCAGGCAAGATCTACCAATGGATGTGCAGATTAGCTGGGTGCAAGTTTGAGAGAAATGGTATTTGCCTAGGCTTAATGTATCTCCGCCAAGATATTAGTTCATTATGGGGGGTGGGGGAGTGACTTTGCAATGGAGAAGCCCAGCAGATACCACTGTAATTAAATCATCAAGGTTAACATCACACATCAATACCACGTACTGTCTGATATGATGCAGAGTGAAGAACAATTATCTATGGTACTCCATCCAAAAGAAATAACCTCAGTCTAACTATGAGCTAACAACAGATACATCCAAATTGACTCACATTCTGCAAAATATCTGGCTAAGGCTCCTGAAAAGTATCAAGGTCATAAAAGACAAGGAAGGACTGAATAATTGTTACAGACTGGGAAAAAAGAAGGAAACATGAAAACTAAGTGTAGTGTGGGAACTCAGGCGGATGAAGGACCATAAAATGGACCATCATAGAAAAACTGGTGAAATTGGTATACAAACTCTAGTTTAATTAACAGTATTGTACCAATGTTAATTTCTTAGTTTTGATAAGTACAATGATTATGTAAGATGTAAACATAAAAAGAAGTTGAATGAAGAGCATACAAGAATCTATTACTTCTGTGGCTTAACTGTAAGTCTCAAATTACTTCAAAATAAAAAAGATTTTAAAAATCCAGTAGGGGGGATGGGTTAGCCTGGTGATAGGTATTAAGGAGGGCACATTCTGCATGGAGCCCTGGGTGATATACGCAAACAATGAATCATGGAACACTACATCAAAAACTAATGATGTAATGTATGGTGATTAATATAATAAAAAAATCCAGTAGGTACTACCATTTACATAGAAGGAAATGAAGTAAAGTATGTTAATGTCACATAGCTAGGAAGTATAAGACAGGAAATTTTAATCCAGTCATTTGGGCTACAGAACCTGTACCTTTAAAGTGTTTTCTTTTGCCTCTCAATAAAATAGATACATACAGATAAATAATAATAATTTGGGAAGATTTTTAAACCCACCCAGGGGCTAACCCAATGGTAAAAAATGTGTTTTTTTATACTTCTTTATTTTTTCTCATTATATTAGTCACAGATGTTAGTGTAAGAGGTCTTGATTCAAGGGTCCACTCCTAGGATCTTTGCTTTCTACTCCCCTTTCCTTTTTCCTCTTAACACTCATCTCCAACACATACACACGCACGCGCACGCACGCACACGCACATGCGCACACACACACTTTTATTAATTTCACTTCTCTCCAACACAATGCCTTAGAATATGAGCTCTATGAAGTTCCTAGGAGATAGTAAGTGATCAATTTCCTAAATAAATAAATGAATGAGTGACGAGTCCCCACCTCATGTGGATACAAGGATTCCAATTTTTTTTATTTTTTTTCACGTTTCAAGTTATTTAAATTCTAGTTAGTTGGCATATAATAAGGATCCCAATTTTTTTTTATTTTTTTAAAGATTTTTTTTTAAATTTATTTGAGAGAGAGAGAAGAGAGAGCACAAGCAGGGGTAGTGGCAGGCAGAGGGAGAAGCAGGCTCCCCGCCAAGCAAGGAGCCCAATGCAGGGCTTGATCCCAGGACCCTGAGATCATGACCTGAGCTGAAGGCAACCACTTAACTGACTGAGCCACCCAGGTGCCCCAAGGGTTCCAATTTCAAATGGAATGCCCAGGAATGCCTGGGTGGCTCAGTTGGTTAAGCATCTGCCTTTGGTTCAGGTCAGAATCTCCAGATCCTGGGATCGAACCCCATGTTGGGCTTCCTGTTCAGAGGGAAGTCTGCTTTTCCCCTCTCCCTCTGTGCTTCCTCTCAAATAAAGAAATAAAATCTTTGAAAAATAAACAATAAATAAATGGAATGCCCAGGGGGGGTGATATTTATTTCTGAAGGAGGTGAGAGAACAAGCCATGCATATAATTGGAGAAAGAGAATCCAGTCCAGGGAAAACAAATTTAAAAATTCTGCTTGGGCAGGCTGCCTTGTTTCTTCCAGAGGAACAGGGAGGCCAGTGTTGTTAGGGCAAATGGAGCAAGTGGTGGATGCATGTAGAAGTTGAGTGAGAACAAACAATGGAGATAGAAGATACACTCACTGGTGGATCCTACCGACTTTCCGCTGGGTGAGATGGGGATCCAGTGAAGGGTTCTGAGCAAAGGAGTAACATTGTTTGATTTAAATTCGTACAAGATCATGCCAGCTGCCATGCACAGATTCTTGTGAGTAAAAGGGAAGCAGGGAGACCAATAAGAAATTACTCCAAAAGTCGAGGCCAAGTGTTAAGATGGCATAGACCAGTCTGGAAGGAGAAGTGATAATAAGTGGTGCCTTTGGCGTCTATATACAGTTTCTAGTCTATCATCAGTGTTCAGCAGTCTTGCCTGCGACATTCTCTCATGTCCTAGACAAAAACTTGGACTTTCAAACAGTTCTAGAACCTCTCCTATCATTGCCTCTGTCCTAGAATATGACTTCTGCTATTCCTTCCATGAGCAACCTCATCTCTTTTCCTACAACTTCACTTCAGAGAAACCATCTTCACGATTTTAATTTTCTTTCTACAACTTCATCTAAATCCCCTGCATATGCTAAAGACCGAACTTATCCCATGCTTTTCCTAGGAAAACATGCCTTTCTCCACCCTTAAAACAATCTTATTCCCATCTCCAGAAACGCTACCCAAATAAACACCCTTTGCTAGGTTACCCTCGTTCAGTGTTTCAACCCTCCGAAATGCCTCATGCTGCCTGTGGAAGGTATAAAAGAAGAAGGACCGTACTAGAAGGTTTTTTTTTTTTTTTTTTTGCATGTACTCCCTTCACTTCCCCTGCCCACATACCTGCCAGACTGCTCTATTCTTATTATCCCTATTTGTAGAGTCATACCTACAAACTGTAAATTATGGATCCAAATGATTATTTTTATTCTACAGGCAAGTAAACAGAAGTATGCAGTCCCACTGGGGACAAGGGATTTGGGTGCAGAACCAATGCTTGTAGAGGAGACTGCCACCAGTGTTTGCCAAGTTATTCATAGAAATGAGCATCTCAGAGATGTGTGGGTGGCTCAGTTGGTTGAGCATCCAACTCTTGCTTTGGGCTCAGGTCATGATGTCAGGGTCGTGAGATCGAGCCCCATCTTGGGCTGTGTGCTCAGCATGGAGTCTGTTTACGTTTCTCTCTCCCTCTCCCTTTGCCCCTCTCCTGGCTCATGCCCTCTCTTTCTCTGCCAAAATAAATAAATAAATAAAATCTTGAAAAAGAAATGAAAAAGAAATGGGCATCTCAGTGGTAGAAATAGCAGTAGATAGTGAAAGTTCTTCCCAGCGGTGCTTACATTCTTAGAGGCGAGAATTGTTTTTCACAAGTAAATATCTAATTAACAAGAAACTTAAAGATCTTGTCAAATGCAAGGAAGTAGACAAACAGGAAAATGAGACGGAGTAACAAGAGGAGCAATATTGCTCTAGTAGTATGGGAAGATGTCTGAAGAGGTGACATTTAAGCTGAGACCCAAAGGCTGAGTATGAGAGGACTGTATGGAAAAGTATTTGATGCAGAAGAAATACCTAAGTCTAGTGATCAAAAACTAAGTTTGATTGGTTTAAGGAACAGGCAAGCTGTATAACTAGAAAGGAGGTCCTGAGGAGGAAGAAGTGAGATTATGCAGGGTCATTTAGACCAAGGTAAGGAATTTGGATTTTATTCCAAGAGCAATAGGAAGCCATAGAGATTATTAACTATAAGAGTAATAGTCTGATTTACATTTTTATAAAGATCATTTTGGAAGCTGTATGGAGAGTAATTTCAGAAGTATCAAGAGAATTGTTTTATTCATCTTGTCATCTTCAATTCCTTATGTTTGGGAATTCCCACTTTCTGTAGTGGATTCGGCAACAAGAATCATCTTCAGTTGTTTTATTCATCTTTTCCTCCTCAATTCCTCTTAGCCAGGGAATGAGTTACAATTGCTTTGCAGTGAAAAACTACCATAATTGGGAGTTTCTAGGCAAGAAAGCAAAGGTAGAAGGTTAGAATGAGTCATGTGGTAAAGTATTAGATTTGAAGACATCAGTATGAATTTGTGTTTAGCTTAATATTGGTACAGATATATACAAACAGATTTATAGATATATATTTACATAGATATAATACACATATATTTCATTGCTCTGTCAGAAGAGAGAGCTTAAAAGCAGCAACATTCTAGTGCAATGAGCACACTTAGCTCCCAGTACTTGGTTTCTTATACCATTCTTCAATAAAAAGAACCAGAGATCCTAGGAAAAATGAACAATTCTAGGACTGAGACAGGGAACATACAAGGTGAGTCTAGAGCATCTTGTAGTGTCAGAAAGTAAGAAAGCAATCAATAAAAAAGAAAGGGAAGGGAAGGGAGGGGAAGGGAAGGGAAGGGAAGGGAAAGGAAGGGAAGGGAAGGGAAGGGAAAGGAAGGGAAGGGAAGGGAAGGGAAGGGAAGAGAAAGAAGAGAAGGGAAGGGAAGGGAAAGAAAATCTAGAGTGAAGGGTATGACAAAAGGAAACAGGAACCAACTGAAAAAGCTTCCAACGGTCATGGGTGGAACAATTTGAAGAACAAAATAAAGTAGCATTAGATTTTAACCCAAAGTATAAAATAAATATCCATGAATCCGTACTGATTGTATAATTGAATGAAAAATTGAATAAATAAATGGGAATGAAGAGACAAGTCTCCCATGCAGAAGAATTCCGAACAATTAATGTGGACCCTCTGCCTCATGGAGGTGGAACATAATTCCTTTCCTTGCGTATAGGCTGCACCAAGTAACTTCCTAGGAGGACAGCATGGAAAGGGTGTTAAAGGAGTAACAGTAGAGAAACCTGACAAACAGCACCTCAGCTACATGTCCAAGGTCAACATTAATGATAAGCTATGTTGATCATACATACATTTGATATGATAGGGTGAAAATGCACTTTATTTCTGAGGTCTTCCTCCCCCAAACCTCAGTCTAATCATGAGAAAAATATCGGGCAAATTCCACTCAAGAAACATTGCCAACAAAATACCATTACTCCTCAAAACTCTCCAGGTCTTCAAAAACAAGGAAAATCTAAGATAATGTCACAGCCAAGAGAAGACTAAAGAGGCATTCAATATGGTATTTGGTACCCCAGATGGGATCTTAGAACAGAATATGGACATCAACTAAAAACCAAGAACATGTGACTAGAGCATGGACTTAACAATAATGTATCAATATTGATTAATTTTGATAAATGTACCATACTTAAAAAGTTAATAATAGAAGAAATTGGATATGAGGTATATGGGAATTCTGTACTACCTTCATAACTTTTCTATAAATCTAAAACTATTCTAAAATAAAAAGTTTACTTAATAAAAAACGATTAAACTAGAACAATGCACTATCTACCAGGTGGATGGTTTACCAGCTAGACACAACCTGTCTTTAAGGAACCTGACTGAGGTTAGGTCAGCCTTGTAGGCTGGAACTAATGACTTTACCAGCTGAAGGGCTTGCCTGGAGATGCTGACCATGGCTCCTACCTTGAAGGCCAGCTCTGTACTCTTCACAGCAGGAAGCAAATGAGAGCAGTTCTGGTTTCAGCCAATTTTTGTGTGATTTTGCTCACTGTGTTTCCAGCACCTACAATGGTGCCTGGCACAGAGGAAATAGTAAGGACATGGTGGATTTATGCAGAGGAGAATAATAGTCTAATGGCCATATATATATTCTTTGGAATCACATATCTGATTTTGGTTCTGTATTTTCTACTTAATAACCATATCACTGTTTGGCAAGTTTCTTATTCTCCTTTTCCCCAAACAATATAATGCATCCCCTTTGACTCAGTTTTTTAATCTGTTAGATAAAATTTTAATAATTAATCTAGTTTTATGAAAATTAGGCAAAACAATCCACAGAAAACAATTAGTATAGTCTCTGAAGCATATGAACTCATGAAAAAATATTAGTGGCATAAAAATTCGACCAATAGAGAAAAGAACTGTCCTAAGATTTGTATTCTCTCTCCTGTTGCTGTCTCCTAGTATTCAGATGGACACATACTATGTGTGAAAACAGTGTCACAGTCCCAGATTGGTTTCTAGAGTGTCATTTCTTGATGGGAGAGCACTGTGAAGCCCCGCCACTCCAACCCCATGGGATTCCAAATGGGAGCTCACAGGGACAACCATCTAGACTGTGGGGCCCTACGTGGAGAGCAGAGAAGATAAGAGAAGGGTGTGGAGAAGGAAGATCTCACACCCTTTAGACCCGGAGGCTCATAATTTTGAGACCTCAGAGCCGTAGGTTGTGGGGAAAGGAAGACGGCACAATAGATCAGAGATGCTGTTTGGGAACTCCCACTTTCTGTAGTGGATTCGGCAACAAGAATCTGGACTGTGTGATGGGAATCAGAAATAAAGGATATTATTCTGGGTTTGTGTGTGTCTAATAGTCTTGCTTGCTTAAAGACCCCTTACAGCACAAATCATAGGATGGCACCATGCTCACAGTGTGCCCAGATTTTTGGCTTCCCTAACGAAACTACAGGGCTCAGATTTCAAAACACAGTAGAAAGTCAAAATCCCCCATAAGGGCATGAAACTAGGAAAGGAATAACAGTACAGAACGTCAGTCATTAATATAAACCAATCACCAATTCAGTGATTTTAATTTGACAGGAAATGTGGCCTGCCTTTTATCATGTCTATGTAGGAGTAACTGTATCAAGATATTCTGCTTCACCAAGCTTTACCTGAAACAAAATTTTGCTGAATTAACTTTCTAGATAATTGTTGCATTTCTAACTCATTGTGTGAAGCATAGTCTCAAACCTAATGGCTGTGAGAGTTAGGCCCTTCACTGAGAACTTAGTCACCATCTTTTGGAAATTATAGTCAAGGGACAAAGGAATAATTTTCTAAGTGAGTTAAGAAAGCTCTTTTGTCTAGAAAATTAACTTTCTGAGAGATTTAGAGCTTCTATGACTTTTTAAAGATTTTATTATTTGGATGGAGAGAGCGAGCAGGAGGAAGGGGAAGGGCAGAGGGAGGAGCAGACTCCCCACTGAGCAGGGAGCCCGACATGGGGCTCAACCCTAGGACCCTGGGATCCTGACCTGAGCAGAAGGCAAAGGTATAACGCACTGAGCCACCCAGGTGCCCTAGAACTTCTATGATTTCTTAAACTTGAAAATCCTTTCAGAATTCAAGTGTTAAAGAAAAGCTGATAAAATGTTATGCCAAACCGCAACCCCCATCTGTTTTGCTTTTCTTTCTTACACCATAAGAAAGCATTTTAGGGGCGCCTGGGTGGTTCAGTCGGTTAAGCATACACCTTCGGCTCAGGTCCTGATCCCAGGATCCGGGGATCGAGCCCCGCATCGGGCTCTCCACTGGGCAGAAGGCCTACTTCTCCCTCTGCCTGCCACTCCCCCTGCTTGTACGCGCTCTCTCTCTCTCTCTCTCTGTCAAATAAATACTTTAAAAAAAAAAGACGACATTTTAACCCTTTATTGTTGTAAACTCACAGTCAATTCTGTAAGACGACAAGAAAGATGAGTTTGCTCATTTAGATACAATATGAGGGACATTACCCAAAGCATGTCCCCTTGTAGCTGGACTTTAGGCCTCTCACTTCACCTTCTGGCATCATTTTAATGCAACAACTATCTTTTTGTGTGTGAATTGCTGCTGATAAAATGTCTCAATCCTGACAGAGCTGGAGAAGTGGGCTTAAACCTAAACAGTTATTAATTTATCTATTAACAAATTTATAAGTGTAACACTGAGGTGCAGGCAAGAAGGGAAGAAAGAAGGAGGAACAGAAGAAAATGTGAGAGAAACCTGGAGAATGAGAAGTGAATGCCCAGGATTTATGAAGACCACAAGGAACCAGGGAGCAGTAGAAATAAACTGGAACCCTGAAGAGAGAAGCCAGTAAAATCAGCATGGTGATTCCAATAATACTCCAGAATATCTCCCTACCACCTCCTTTAGAGCATGTGAATTGTCACAGTCTTAGAAATAGAGTTTTAGGAAATTGGAACTAAATTAACATAACTGCTCATTCTATTTACATGGCCTTTACAGTGTATTTTACCTTCCTGGGCTTAGCTATTATGCAACATTCATAAAGTATCCTTGAAAGGACCTTTAGCAGAAAAGGTGACACCCTTTGGAGGTTGAATTCTTCTATGTTAAAAAAAATATATACAAATGTCTCAGTGGCCCCTATGTTAGAATAGGTAGCTAAAAATATAAGACACAGAAAGGGTTATACTTAAAAGTAAAGGATAAAACGTCGTTTTTATTTCTGAAGTATTAATAAATAAAATATAAAAAATAAATTATACAACTTCTAAATTTTTTGATGAAACCTTTCTGAAAGACAGGCTAATTAAATTAGAGTTTCAATTAAAATGTAGGCTTAGTAATTTTTTTTTAGTGATTTTGTGATTGAACTTTTTGTTACTGACTGAACAATTAAGAAAGCTTCCTAATTATTTGAACATATATTAGTAAAAATTTCACATTAGGAACACATTGTCTTTGGTTTGTAAAAATCATGTGACAACATACAAGAGGCTTTGTTAGAATTTTTGAGGGAGTCTATATGAGTAACTGTACTTCCTTCTAATTCCTCCTACATTTAGAGCATGAAAAATTCATTAGTACAACTAAAAAAGCCTTTTGTGATGTCAACAGCATTTTTCTGGACCTAAGATTTAGGTACTAAGTCTCTTCACACTACATGTGTGGGATTACTAATCTTGCTTTTTACAAGACTTTCTATTTAGACAGGATATTTTAACAAGCAAAAAGAATGCCATACTATCAATTCCTGTGGTTTCACACATTCGAAACTGTTTTATTTCCCTCAGTGAGACTGTTTTTTAAAAGAGGAATGGATGAATAATTATTCTTTTCATGGTGTACATTCAGTATAAACAGGTAAAACTGTGATAAAACTGTGATACATTGGTCTCACTAATCTCTCTGTATTCTTTTTGAAATAAATGAATGCATTACCTTGCTCTGAATACTATATATGGGTCATAAAATAATCAATCCTTTCATATAAATGTTTGCTTTATCCAAATAAATTTTTTTACAATACAATAATTTGAAGTTAGAACACATGATTACTCTTCCAGTTAGCAAGGAAATCTGCTTTATAAATAGATAATTCCATATAATTAATTATAAAGTTCACACCTATCACAATGAATGCCAAATAGAGCATAATTAACTTTTTAAAATGCAATGTTTTCTAAAGGCACTTAAACATGACTATGTCAGAAATATTATTCTTTTACTTAAGTATACAAGAGAAATGTTAAAGAGAGAATGAACACAGATGTTATAAAAAAAAAAAGACCTATTTATTTGTAAGGAGACTACAAGCAGATATGAGGTATACCTTTTAAAACTATATTTTAGGGGCACCTGGGTGGCTCAGTTGGTTGGGAGCGACTGCCTTTGGCTCAGGTCGGAGTCCCAGGATCGAGTCCCGCATCAGGCTCCCTGCTCAGCAGGGAGTCTGCTTCTCCCTCTGACCCTCCTCCCTCTCATGCTATCATTCTCTCTCTCTCTCAATAAAATAAAAATCTTTAAAAAAAACAAACTATATTTTATAAGTAATTCCCGTTTTAAAGGTTTGCTTTCCTAATTGTTCACAGTCAAATTTCACACCAGTATGAATGCAGCTCCAGATCAAGTGGCTACATTTTATCTTGCTCATTTTGGTTAAGTGCTGTGTAATTGATGTCTTGTTCTTATCCACCCCTTAGGGGAATTTTCAATACTTTCATGTCATACACGTATTTACAAATAGAAAAGGCAGTAATTAAAAGGAACAAAAATAAAAAGAGAAGGGAAAATAGTCCTATGTGGCCCTAAGGCCCTAAATCCTCCTAATGAAACTGTGATCCCTTCTGGATCAGAAATCCACTCCTTAAATGTGGCACACTTGAGGGGAAGGGTGGGGGTGGGGAGTGTGAAATAGCAACAGAGGAGCAGTATAACCTAGTGCTTTAATGCAAAGGTTCAAAACTCAGCTCTGCTCTGTGATCCAGCAATTCGCTAAGTAGTAACAGCCAACCTACCTAGGAAGCTTACAATGGGCCATATGCTGTTCTAAGCACTATGTCAGTTAAATTTTGCAACAGACTTATTTTATGGATTAGGAAAATGAGGTTACTTTGCTTCTTCATGTCCGCTTTGGTTGCCGAGTTGAGATTTTACCTCAAGTAGTCCATCTCCAGAGCATATGCTCTTAACCACAAATCTATACCACTTCAAACCTCAGATTACACCTCTACGAAATGATGGCATCGGTGACTATTATGGTATACTCCGCCTACTATCAAAATGTAATAAATTTTAGTATGGGTAAATGGATGTCAAAAGCCTTTCACATAATAAGTTCTTGCTAAGTGTTGACAGCCACTAAGCTTGTGGTAGATACAGTGTCTGGAATGATAAAATTCCAGTTTTAGGGATTATCTTGTTTTTATTAAATTTAGATTTCGGAATCAGATAAATCAGACCTAATGTTGAAAGGCAAGATATTTCCCAGGACTATCACCTATTTTAATTCGATAAACTAATTTTGAAATATCAACTCTGTTTTGTAGTGCACAGAATTCTGATTTCTGAAAAAGATCTAAGAATATATAGCATGTAATAAAGGATTTGAAAAATAGTTATCCAAATTGGCAAATTCAGGAATCCGTTTTAGGTGTTGATTGGCACTGATGATAATGTTCTAAGCACAGGGTTTACTTGCGTGATAGTCCACTAGCTGCCCACTGGTGTTGAACCCATAGCTTCTCAACTCACATATTGTATTTGTTGTTACAGAAATGTCAGGTATCAAAGGCTTCCATACTAGGGGATAGCTTGGTGAAATGCAGAGGGCAGTGGCCTGGGAAGCCATAGATTTATCCTCTAGACATAACTTTGGATAAGTCACTGACCCTTGCTAAGCCTCTGCATTATCAGCTATAAAGTGTTTTCTTTAAAGAAAGCGGTGGGTGCACCTGGGTGGCTCAGTCGTTAAGCGTCTGCCTTCGGCTCAGGTCGTGATCCAGGAGTCCTGGGATCGAGCCCCACATCGGGCTCTCTGCTCGGCGGAAAGCCTGCTTCTCCCTCTCCCACTCCCCCTGCTTGTGTTCTCTCTCCTGCTGTCTCTCTCTCTGCCAAATAAAAAAAGGAAAGAAGGAAAAGAGAGAGAGAGAGAAAGAAAGAAAGAAAGAGGTTGTTAGACCTTCATATGCCAGGAACTGCGCCAGGTGGCCTTGATTTGTGTTTTTAATGTGTGTAAAGGAATTTGCAAGTACGCGCGTGTGCTGAGTAGCTTACACTATTTTGGTGAATGTATATTGTGAGGGGAGGTTGGGGAAGAAACCACATGCCAATGGACTGGTTGTGTATGCCTACAAATGGTGATTATGTGGGACACATTATGTCCTTAGAAAAATAGATGATGTTCAGTTGCCCGAAGTCCAGAATTTAGTCTACCTGAATTGAATGATCAATTAGATCTCTTGAAATATTGGCATCAATATTTCAGTTTGTGCTGCTTAGAGAATTCTTCTCTGGGTTTCCTCATTAATTTTACAAGTAATTCTTTCTTTCTTGGTAAGACTACTGCTACTCATTTTAGGTTTTCTTTGTATGTGTGATCTCCATAGAGAATAACCATATCTAAACACTGATTTAAAAAAAAAAAAAAAGGCATTGTATTAGCTAAAGAGAAAATATCGTTTTTCAAAAGTTTTATTAATTTGCCTGCCTTTCAGGAGCTGCTTTGGGAAATGACATGAGACTGTCATAGCTCAAATTGCTTATAAGACTTAGATATACTACATATAATTTCCTCAAACTTGATTTAAATAATTACACGTTAAGCTAACAGTATTTCATCCACTGCTTTCTACTACTTTGTCACTTTTTAGTAAGAATTTAGGAGGTAATTCATGAGAAAGAAAACAAAGAGGCAAAGACTTTGTAAAGAAAATCGAAATAATTTGGCAATTAAAAAATAACTGTGTATTTAAAAAAACATTTTCATGCTTTTAAGAAATGTCGCACATATACCTCCAAATTTGGATGCTTAGGAAAATTGTTCACCTACCAGAAGTCATTTCCTTTTAGATGGTTTCCAGATTGTTGCCCTAATGCTTAGCAGCGCACCCCCCCCCCACATCTGTGTTACTGCTCTGCTAAATGGCGGGAGCCAGATGTTAGCTGAGTTAGGGCACCCTGACAGTCTTTAATAAACAGAAGCACATCCTAGACTAACATAACCATTTGCTTTTCATTTATAGATACATAAGAATCGTAAGTGAAATAAAGAGCTTGATTGTCAACAAACAAAAACAGATAGGCTAAGTTTTAAGGACACAATGTCTAATGTAACTGGATTACTGAACTAGTCTCAGGTGTGTTTATCTACTAACACAGAACATTCACATGTCTTGAATAATTTATTAAATCTTCCATCTGCTAAGCCAACCATAAAATTGTTCCTTTCCTTACTATCAAATGACACCACTGATTTATAGTGACATGACTTCAACTGGGGAGATAAATACTCCTAGGAATAAATATACTTTGGCCTGCATTGGCAAAATAAAACTTCGAATTAAAAATTAAATAAAAAATATTTTTACTTTTACCATATGTGCATTCCACTGTGTACCCTTATTTAGCTAGTAGAAGTGCCCTATACAAAACTTCATTTCAAACTTCTAGGAAAATTTTTCTGGGGGGAAAGGACAGATAAAGATACACATACACTCATAAATTTCAGACTTACATTTTTCAACTCTTGATTATTTATAAAAAATAATTTATCCAATTTTGGCAGTTATCTCAGAATCAAAGCTATTTCATGAGCATGTGACCTGCATGGTCACAGCTGTATGTTTAGGGGCGCCTGGGTGGCTCAGTCGGATAAGCATCTGCCTTCGGCTCAGGTCACAATCTCGGGGTCCTGGGACGGAGCCCCACATCGGGCTCCCTGCTCAGCTCAGCAGGAAATCTGCTTCTCCCTGGACTCTGTTCTTGGTTTAATCCTCTGCTGTCACCATCTTGAAATTCTTATAGCATTTGAACAAGAGGCCTCACATTTTCATTTTGCCTTGGGCCTTGTAAATTACATAGCCAGTAACCATTCAGACGTTTATTACATCTGTGAGTCTAATATTGCCTGTAATAGTAAAAGAAATGTAATCAATTTAAACATTGTGAATAAACCACCTACTGCCGTGGTTTGCCAGGTTCTTTACTGGCCGAACTGCTAACTCATGATTGGGGTCTATAAATCCCATACTGCTGCCTTGAGACCTGACCAAAGCTGACGATTCTCCTCTCTCATCTTCCCTAGAGATGACTCTCAGCTCTTCCGGGGATTACATGTGCTATCCCTGCAACCAGCCAGTTAATTCTCTTTTAGCTTAACCAAGCCCATGCAGATTTTAGTTAAACTCAGCCAGATGGGATTTAACCAGTATGTACATCATAAATAGGAATTTGATTAAAATAACTAACAGAAACTCATTAAGTATGATATAATGCTGTATTAAGATGAAATGGAGCTATGAATATGGTCAGAAAAGACACATGTCATTCTTGTTTTTTCGTTTTAAACAATTTGCAAGACACTATGTAGGGCGGTGTCTCCTTTTTGTTGTATTTTTTTAAAGTACATTTAAATTTGAATAGACTTTGGAAGGTATACACTCAAACCATTAACAGAGATGATTAGAGGAAGAGGCTATATAGGAGCAGAATATGCCCCTGCCCCTAAAATTTGTACATTGATGTCCTAACCCCCAGTACCTCAGGATGTGAATGTGTTTGTATATAGGGCCCTTAAAAGAATAATTAAGGCAAAATGAGGTCATGTGGGTGGGCCCTAATCCAATATGACCGATGTCCTTATAAGAAGAAATTAGTATCAAAAGTGAAAAAAGAAGAGGGGAGCCTGGGTGGCTCAGTCAGTTACGTGTCTGCCTTCAGCTCAGGTCATGATCCCAGGGTCCTAGGATCGAACCCTTAGTCGGGCTCCCCACTCAGCTGGGAGTCTGCTTTTCCCTCTGCCTCTGCCTCTCCCCCTGCTCTCTCTCTCAAATAAATAAAATCTTTTTAGAGATTTTACTTAAAAAAGAAAAGAAGAAGAGATTAGGATCCACACATGCAGAGGGAAGTCCATATGTGGACGTCTACAGAAATGGCCATCTACAAGCCAAGGAGAAAGGCCCTTAGAAGAAACCAACTATGCCAACACCTTCACCTCAGACTTCTTGCTTCTAGAATTATGAGAAAATAAATTTGTGCTGTTTATGCCATCCAGTCTTTAGTACTTTGTTAAGTAAGGTAGTTCTAGCAAACTAATACAAGCATCAACAGTGTTGTTCAAAAACGCAAGGCTTTGAACTTATATTTTGATGCCAATTGCACTCAGAAGCCCAAGTAGATTCTTAAGACAAGACAGAATAAAGGTTAAATGATTATAATTAATTCAAGTGACTACAATTTTTTTCTACCAGGACAAGTTTTCAGCATAGCCACCCAACAAGCACATCACCTCAATTATGTATTTACTATGACAAATGCTTCCTTCGAAGTGAGATTATGAAGGCCAGCTAGCAAGGTCTCAATATTAAAAATTAAATATGAAGCCTTAAGTACTTTAAAGTTAAAAAAAATAGAGTGGGAAATACTTAGGAAATACTGGCTATTGAATTGAATATGACATATTCACTGAGAATTTGGAATACTGATGAATGTACTGACTATGCTGAAGTCTTATCATGGTAGAAGGTAACTGGAGAACTCTAAGAATTATGAGCTATGTCTTTGTTGGCTATTATATTTATGAAGACTTCAGACATAAGTAACTCGACGTGTGAACATTCCTTTCTCAAAAAACTCATACCATTTGTCAAGAAGGAGGTAAAGAGATCCTCTGAGCTCGTGTCCTTCTAAATTAGGGATAACACAAGTTTTTGAATCATCTGCTCAGCAATGATCATATCTCAATTCTTATCTACCATTTTGTCTAACAAAATACTCCAGAGACATGCAACTTTCTGTTTGTTTCAGCATGTTCAGGCACTTTTTCTCAAATCTCAGAGCTATGCTCTTAAACTGCCAAGAAAGAGTTCTTGATTCTTTCTCCATGGTTAAAAATCAAATTACCCCAAGTTATTTAAATAGGTATTTTAACTTTCATAGGCTTCTCTGCTAAGGTCTATCAAGCTTTTTCATTGCTCTTGGTTGAGAAATCTCATGTAACAAATCCTTTTATAATGCATTCTTTCTTTTACATAAAATGGAAGCCTCTGTACCAATCTGTAACTATTCCACCAAATAGACATTCTTTTATGGTTCTTCATAAAGTTTACTTTGTCAGTTATATAGCTCATTACAATCTTCTATTAAATACTGTCATGTGGTCACTAAGCTAGAGAATTTGGATATAACAGAGGTAAAATAATTATTTTGACTTTATGGCTGAAGTGTTAAATAGCTTCTCTGTAATTATGTGGGCTAAGGGCACACAGCTACAATCCCCATTTGGTTCCCACAGCTGTATGGCAACGAATTTACATGTTAGGAACAAGCATTTCTGTATAGGTATAGGAAATAAGGTTTGAAAACTGTTAATCACTTTTTTCTGATGACCTTAAAGTAGCTACCAAGTTAGAGAGAAGTCTTAAAGCATCGCTTCCATTGAATTCTTCTTTTTGGCTGGGTGACAGATCATAAAATAAACCAGCAATGGATCAAAAGAGGGAGGATGTAAATATTCAGCCAAATACATACAAACAAAAACCAACATTTCTTATTGACTGGTACAACCACAAAATAAGAGCAAGGAAAAAAAAAAAAGAGAAAATGGCAGAATTGAGTAAATGATGTGTGACCATGGAGGTATACCATTGGGAACTTTCAAGAGAACCTGCTGCAAGGAGCTTAGCTGGCTGACAGCCTCCCATGGCCACGTCTTCACATTCGATTGCTCAAGCTGCCAAGGTCACCTTCTAGTGGACAGCTCCTAGCCTTTGTCTGAGCCCAGTAGCAGTACTAGAGTTGATGCATTTCTGCTTGTAGCCAGGTCTCCTTTAATGGGCAACCTGTACTCAAGGACTCTCCACCACCTGCCCATGACTTTCTCAGACTACACTTCAAGCTGTAGCTCTTCCTACAGCTTAATCCTCCCTTCCCTTTCTCCTTTCAGGGATGTCCATTGTCAGGCGTCAGGGACACCTTTATCTGAAAGCTCTTCACACCTGCTTCTGCTCCTTTGCCTCCTTTTCCTTTTCATGCATTTCCGCCCCCCCCCAAATCATTTGCATCTCTGAGGAATGAAGCTGACGCAGAAAGCAAGCTCAATGAAAGAAAAAGAAATTGTTTTTCCTTTAAGAAAATTGTCTACCTTAACTATTTTAGCTCCATGCCACCTAAAGATGAGGAAAATCCCTAATTTGAAGAGATGTTTGGCTTTAATAGAATAAATTAAAGAGCAAAACATGTTTGTGTTTCTCTTCCTTTCAACCTTTCCTCCTTCCCCCCACCACAGTTTTTTAAATAAAAACAGAAACTTGGCAAGAAATTTCATTCAAAAAAATTTGTTTTTCTCTATTGTAGATATAAAAACTTGGAAACAATTTTTTGTAGCGTTCTTTGTAGTGTCACTCATAGTGGCAATTTTGGTGGACACGCAACCGACCAAAGAAAGATTCCTGCTACCAATGTAATTTAGTGAAACCTATCACTGTTGGGTAATGACTAACAAGCAAGCATTTTTAAAGGCGTGTTTGGAAGTTTCCACTGATGACTTTCTATTGGCATAAAGTATATGGAAACACAAAGCTTCTCCAGGAATTATGTTATTATTTATCAGTGCTCATACATATTCTTCATACAGGTAAGTCCAAATTTTGGGTATGCACAGCTGAAGTGCATTACTAAAACTCTCTATTTATACATCTGCTGCTTTATATTTTAATATTTAAAGACAACATATATTATTATTAGGACATCCACAGTAAGCTATAGTATTATTTGAATATTGATTTAGAGGTAAAGAAAGTTCCACTATCTACCTATCTCACTCTTACGAGTGACTTATGGACTGTAGCTAGACCACCACAAAGATAAAAGAATTACATTTAAGAACAAAATATGGACTAAAGAAGGAGAGTACTGATTAGTTTAGTAGTAACAGTCCTCTCTTCTGCCCCGTACCCCCCAAAAATCATGAGCTGAGCTATAAAAATAATTAGGAGAATACTTGGTAAAACTTTGAGATTGTTTTTATTTTGGTTTTGCTTTGGTTTTCTTTAATTGAAAAAGATGTTAAAAATGGAAATAACTAACACTCTATTTGTTCACTTTAATTTCAATGTCAAAATTACTACGCTACCTATCAGTATTTCCATTCTAATCACCATCTACTCTCCAGCAATGACTCAGGTGTGACTGATCCATTTGCTATTGCCCACAGCCACTTTTTCTTTTCTCTCTCTATGCTTTGTATATACCGTGTCCTTTACCTAGAGACTGGGAATACCTTTTGAAACCCATTTATCTTTCATGTCTAGAGCAACCTAACTTGCTGATCATCACTGATGAGAGAGATCATGCTTCCAAGTTAGCATTAACTCTTTTGTTTCAGAAATTTATGTCCTCCTCAAGTTACAACTCTTTAATACAATTGTGATTTCCTTTAATAACCACTATCTCTTTTCTAACCACTGCTTAACTATCAAAACTTGGAGTTTCTTTTTGACACATAGTAGTACCTACTTGAACAAATCTTTCAGAGAAGGTCTCAACATGGTATAATGCCATCATCCTTGATAGCTAAAAAATATAGTTATTTCCCCTCATATTTTAATAATAATGGGTCTGGATAATACATTCTAGGGTTTTTTTTTCCATTTTTTAGGACTTAGAAAATATACTTCATATTCTTCTTGTATCCATTATTAGAGATGAGATGTCTGAAATCCACCTATATTTTAATCCTTTTAATAAAGAAAAGTTATAGATGATTTTATCTTTGGATCTGTGGCACTTTTCCAGGGTCTTCTTTAAGTGCTAGTCTTTTCTCAGTTATGTTGGTCAATCCACAGAGCTCCTTTCAGGATGAAAAAATATGCTTTTCAAGTGAAGGAAAATTTCTTTTCTTATTTCTTTGATCTTCCTTTCTCCTACCTTTTAATTTATTTCCATCTCTCTCTCTCTCTCTCTCTCTCTCTAGAAAAGTACAGAAAAGCATGTATTCTTTTCAGGAAGGTCTGGGGCAGTGTTTTGACTCTTTCAGATTATTTATTAGGTCTTTAATTATTTAAAATATTTAGGCTTTCCACTGATTTTTTTTCTTTTAACTTTTCAATCTATGTTTAATATCCCTTTTTGTTATTCTCTGGCTGTTCCTTTTTTTTAGAAGCCTGATCTTGTTTTCCGCAGCAGTGTCCTCTATAATCCCTCTGAGGACACTCATCACAATTTTTTTCCTTTGTTCCCTAAATTATCCCTTCTCTCCCACGTCATTTGTTCTGATTGTCTATATTAAGTTTTCTATTTCATGCTGTGAATTTTCCTAAATTGTGCTGATCCTTCGTTTCCTCTACATACCATTAGGCAGCCTGCAAAGGTTTCCTCTACGATTGTGTAGTCTGTCTCTCACAAACCATCATTCTCAGTGGGAGGACTGATAACTCTCAGATGTGTCACTTCTAGACTTTGCTTTCTCTGTGGCGTAAACCTTCCCAAATTTTCTTTGGGCATGTTCTAGGATGGGGCTAACCAGCCCCTGAATGACTGTCTATAAGTACAGTGTTAACTCCTTTCTACATGTTTTCTTTCTTTATCAAGCTACATGCCAAAAGCTCTTAACTACCTGATTAAACTCCTACTAGGTTCTTCCCTTTCCCCATATTGTAGGCAAGGAATATAAACACTCTGTAGTTTTCTTCTCCTTTTCTCTATTTCTCCACAAGGCCTTGCTGACCGATCTGTTCCCACTCTCCTGAATTCACTGCCTTCCTAAATTCTATTTCTACTAACTGATCTGATTCCCTCTCTCTTCAAAACATTAGATTGCACCCGGTATTTCTCATCAGTTCTGATCACTGAACAATCTTCATAACTTGCTCTCCTTGCCTTTCTGATTCTCACTGTGGGGATGGCTCAAGTATCTGCAAATGACTAAAGATAAAGGAGGAGTCCTATCCTGTTAAGCACAGTTAAATAGTGCCCTTGTCTATATAGAGAATCCATTTTCTTAATCTTGGGCCTCAAACCTGCATGGCTATCTTGTTAATTAGAGAGGAACATACGTACTCATTGACCTCATATCCCTCAGACAACATTTTCTCCATGTCTTCACCCACCGCTTCTCTTTTCTTAGGTTGTGCCCATTACCACCAGCTTCTTTTGTGTCTTCGAAGCTTCTGGACCTCCAATCTATCATGTGAGTCAATTACCATTTTTTACTGCTGTGTAAATGGTAGCAGAATTGTGGAGGAGAGGATGAAGAAATTAAGAATAGGTGGGAGGTCTCTGTGATTCTGGGTAACAGAGATAATGGTTTACAGATATTAAAACATTGACTTTGTTTTGCCCATAAAACATTTTCTCTTGCAGCCTTCCAAATGCAAGCTCTGATCAGATAGTTTGTTATCCAGGAAGGAACAGATATGTTTAGCCTAGAATAAGGAGGTCATTGGTCAGCTTGGAGTCCTGAGGCAGATTCTTTAGATCTTAAGTTTGGTAATGGCTATCAATGCCAAAAATACAGAGAAACAAATTTCATCTCCCCCTTTAAATTTTAAGTTTTATTTTTAAGCACAGAGAATTCAGATTATAAGTTTTATTCAATATCGTTGAAAGATTACCCTTACTCACGTGGTGGATAATCCAGGAGGTCTATTTTCTAGGATACCAGCAAGAAATGACACAAAGTAAATAAAAAGCTAAAATTTAACTTCTTCCCTCTTAAGGGGCTCTCAGAGGAAGAGGGGTATTTAGGAAAAACAAGGAATTAGAGTCTGGATTTCCAAGTTAAGACCAAATTTACCAGAAGAAAATCTAGACACATCTAGTTAACAGTATTTCTTTGGGAGGAAGGTCAAGGGTCTGGAGACCAACCCAACCCTCAGATATTTCCAGCTTTAGTAACAGTGCCATGTGTACTATAGCGTGGGAGAAATGGTAAAAAGAAAGTTCAAAAAAGGCAAATATAATTATGGCGAGGCAATACTCTCGGTCTTTTGTGATGTATACAAGGAAACTAGACGTTCTATCATGTCCATATGAGGAAAGAGGGCAATTCTGTGAGGGCCAGTGGATGAGTGCAGGCTTGCCTGGATTCTGAACAAAGATGCAAATTTATTCAAAGACATTACAGAAGGAGGCAAATAGGTAGGACTATAGCTTCTAACATATGATACCAGCACATTGACATTTGAGATCTCTTACTTGAACTGCAGAAAAGACCTCAGGAGATTCAGAAGACTCTGACATTAATTCAATGACCTCCTTCATCTCCCCTTTGTCACATGGTTACATAAGCTCCTACCATATACACATTGACACCATCTAGAGAGCAGCCCAAGAAAGCTAAAGCACTGAGCACATTGCTGAGATATCCAAGCAGAGGGTGAATTACCTAGAAAGATGACTTAAGTTATTAAATATGTATTTACTTATTTGTACATTTATACAATTTATTTGTTGAGAAGCTACTATGTGTTTGGTAACCATATTAGAAATAGGGTGAAAAAAATTTTTTTAATTCCCATTCTCACCAAATTATTGGATCTCACTAAGCTCACCAAGATTGGACCAAACATATTTTCCCTGAACACTGTAGCATTTTTTTTCCAATATAAGTTCTTTGTTAGTCTCCTGGCCTTCTTAGAACCTTTTAATATTCTTTGTAGAGCACAAGGGGAATCTAGGGTCCTATATATATGAGCTAACAAAAATATCAGATTGTCAGATCTAACAGACAGAGGATATCCAGATATCTTATCCAGTGTCAAGCTTTACTAGTAATGTCAAAAATACAAATAACCAAGACCAGATGAAGAAGGGAGAGGTCTGGATACATCAGTCATGCTCTGTGACACAGAATAATATATGAGGTCTTTAGTAAGATGCATGGGGCTACCACATAAAATAGGGAACATCTTCATCTTATACCCAGAGAGTTGCACAGCTCACAGGACATTGCTTGGAGTCATATTTCACAAATCCATAGATTCTACATTTGTTTGCCATGAGCAGTCCTAAAGCAGGTTCATCCTGCTAAAAAAAATTCAATAGGTAAAATTCTACTCCTGATAAATATTGGCTTATTTTCTAAGAAGTGAGTTATTAGTATATTTACAGAAGATTAACCCAGGTGCCTTCTTTCCCAAAAGCATCCTTGCCTGCCCTCCTAAAGGACGGAAAGGAATCCTAGGCCAGACATTTAATTCCCTTCTTCCCGATATGCCACCCAAACTTTGAAGAACCAAGACCACAGCCCCAGACCCATCTAGTTACCTACTTTCCTCTGCCATTTTCATGTCCCTACTGCCAGGGCATTTTGCCATGGCTGAGCTGAAGGGTAGGTATTTCCTAAGGACCTACAGCTTTCTGATACTGTGCTCCCTTAGATAAACTTGGACACATCTACAGCACCCAACCTGAGGTGTGGACAGGGTAGAGCATGAGGCATGAGAACTCTTGGCATCTGACACCCTCGTTCTTTCTCACTCTTCCTTTGTATTCGCAATAATCCCCCAGAATTTAAAGGACTGATTTTTCTCTCCCCTTCTTCATCCTTTACGTAAAATTGGATCCTCTTGTATGTTCTTAATACATTAAAGTAGAGCTAAAGGGATTTAATTTTGCTTAAATTTCATGACAAAGCATCATTCTCCTATCTTCTTAAAAGACTCAAGAGAGTCAACCCTGTGATTAAGTTAATTTAAGACCTCTTTGTTTCATGTGTATCAGGCAGTCTGGGAAGAGATGGCTACTGAGGGTGGCTGAGCAGTTCAACCATGTAAGGGCCAGCGTCTCTGGTCTCCCTGTCTTCTTTTCTTTCTCCTCACAGCCAACGGATGGATGCCTCAACTCCAGACAGCATATCTGTGCTCAAGGCAGAATGAAGGCTAGAAAGGGAAGTGCCAATCCCATTTTACTAATCAATGAAAAGAAAAAAACCCAAACAAACACACACCTTCTCAGGACATGCAGCCAGGATGCTGTTTCTATCTCATAGACCTGAAATAAGTTCTATGGTAAAGACAGACCAGAACAATAAGCGGCTTGCCTGAAATAAGAAATAATATTACTCTGAATAAAATTGTATTTTGGTTAGTAAAGAAGAAGGAGGAAATTCATATTTCGTTTAAAATTAACACCATCTGCCGTAGACCTACATGTTTGTTTCCAGTACATCATGCATGAACACATATGTACACACATTAAGATCTCATCGTAAGTGGGTTATAGCCTTTCCATTTAAATATTCAAGACTTATTTAAATACCATTATACTCTTTTATATAAGTCGCGTGAGTTATCCCTCTGAATGAATTTTTCTCTCATAAATTGTACATCATCTTATGTCTCATAAATATTTTTTTGCAAGTTGAGTTCTCCAGGAAGCAGACTCTGAGAAAGAACTGAGCACACAGGAGGTTTAGTAGGGATGTCTGGGATCAACATCTGTAGAAGAGAGGGGAAGGAAGCTGGAGTGGGCAGCTGCATCCTCAGCTGATCCCCCCACCCTCCAGTGGGGGAGATTCAGAGGACAGTCCTCCAAAGTTATGTTCAGTTTAAAGGAGATGACTGGTTCTGTGTACTGCCATGTCCATAATTCACTGGATGTATGCCAGGCGGCCTTGGGCAAAGAGGCTCTCCAGTTAAGACAATCCCAGAAGAGCTGACAGCTGAACGGTACCTAAAGACACCCATAGTAGCAAAGGAGACAATTCTTTTGTGGTTTCTTTGAAGGGAAATTTGAGTGGTGCATCACCAGTTAGCAAGAAAATTATTTGCCACAATAAAGATATCTGACTGTCATATGCTGGCCCTTGTTACTTGGACATATTTTATTATAAACTTGTTACTTCATTCAAACCACAGACTGATAGCCTTTTGAACATATACATAGAATTCTGGCTGGAAAAATATGCAATTACATGCAATAGCAATTAGTTACATGGCTAAGAGTTAAATAGCTAATTAGAGGTGAGTTTTATCCCCTGTGAAAAAAAAAAAACCCTGTGGAGAAATTTGCTATCTACACATCACTGTGAGACATTTATTATCACCAATTCTGTAGATAAAGAAACCGAAGTTAAGGTACTTTCCCAAATAAGCTTTTAATCATGGAGAAGATTCCTCTTTAGGATTAAAATATCTTTTGCAATTTATGGGACTTATAAGAGCTGGAATGTTGTAGAATGAAGTTAATAAATATGAAAAAAAGCCTTATTAACTGCCAAATTCTACACATTCATTATTTTTTTATTATTCCAGGATAGTTAAGTGAACAAGTTTACTGACTATTCACTCTACCCCATTATTTTCATATGTGAGGAAACTCATTCAAAAAAGATCTTGGGGCGCCTGGGTGGCTCAGTCGGTTAAGCAGCTGCCTTCGGCTCAGGTCATGATCCCAGGGTCCTGGGATCGAGCCCCATGTCCGGCTCCCTGCTCAGCAGAGAGCCTGCTTCTCCCTCTCCCTCTGCCTGCCACTCTGCCTACTTGTGCTCTCTATCTCTCTGTCAAATAAATAAATAAAATCTTTAAAAAAAAAAGATCTTGAATCCTTGCAATTATTTATAATTTTATGATCCTTGCAGTGAAGAACTAACACAGGCTCAACTTGTCAGATTCTTAACTCATGCTTTTTCCTCTATCCATATCCTATTTTAAGGAGGCTTCCTATATACCAAGAAGCTGATGATTTAAAACAGAAAAAGCAAGGAAATAGGTCAATGGTATTATCATTTAAAACAAAAAGGTGCAAAATTATTTCCATGATGCTATTAAAGTGTCATTGCAGTAGCAGAGATGCTGTATACCAGTTTTTCTTCTTAAAGTAAGGGTGAAAAACAGAGCTAAACCTGGTACACATATCGGAAGGGAGTATTTTTATTCTACTAAAAGGGTCTCTCCGGTTTTAAGTGGGTAAGTTCCAGGAATGGAGAAAAAAACAATGAATCAGACTATATTGTTCTGATGACAACATATGCAACCCTTTGGTGTTAGTCTGTTTTTTATCACGTACTTTCTCTTCCCTTAAATTTTAATTGTTTATTGACTATATGCCCCACAGGAAAAGAATGCCCTATGCAGACATGGATCTTGGTACTCGGGCCAGGTATAAAATTGGAAATGATGAGAGAACAGCCTATATAAATCTTTCTATCAAAGGTGATCTTATTGATAAGTCATAGCAGTTTGTGGGACAGGTCACTGTAAAGGAATCTACCTCGAGGGATGAAACTGAGACCTCATCTGACTAGAGGAAATAGCTATCTAAACTTACCTTTATATGCTGTATGTTCTGTGACTTTCTCATTTAAGTTCTCCAAAAATATTAGGCAAATATTTTAATTAAAACAGTATATCCTTTATTAACAAAAGTTAGACATGAAGACATGCAAATTAGGTAAAGGGTTTGATATGTATTATCAAAATTCTCAACATTATTAAAAATATTAATCAAGTTTTATCAAAATATACTTTTGAAACACGTCTATTATGTTAAAAGTTCACTTGATTTATCCTGTAACTTCTAGAGAAGGTTTTTCTCTCTTATCATTAGAACTCCGAAAGCCTAGAAGAGAGATTATAACTTATAAGAGTCTATTTAATTGCTCAAAGTACACTGCACATGTAGCCCAGGGAGGTAGGGATTTTAGTAGGACATGCTCTCCCAGATTACAGATGCAAATAAGTAGATTTATTAATAGATTCTAGTAAACTATTACTAAACACGCACATTTAAAGATCACCCCCCAAACAACGGTTGTAACACTGAAATCTGTGAAGAACTTAAACATTCATTACAATAGGCAGCTTTATGTGCTTTAAAGTCTGAAACTATGGCTGTGCCCACACATTCCAAAGCTGAATACTGGGTCTTTCAGTAGGTATTTATACTTTCTGCAATAATACATGTAGTCTGAAAATACTATCAGTAATTAAAAGAATCATTCTGTTGTATTATACTTAATAATGGCCAAGAAATTAGGTTAGACTAAATCATATTTCCTTTTGTGGTATCTTCTATATAGGGTGGCTTGCTAGGTTATGACTCACTGACACTCTCCAAAAACTGATATATGAAAAGAACTTTTCTTTATGAAGGAGATAACACTTCTCGGTTGATGCTATTACTGTAATACTTCTATATGGAATCTCAGCCTATGTACTGATATTCTTTAACTGCTTTTACAGGACTCAATATTAATCTGTATCACTGCATGCTACATTTTTTTAGATAGCTTTACAAACATGGAAAAGCAAAGCCATGTTTCATTATCTGAGTTGAGAATTATAGAAACTTCCTTTTTTTAAGTTTTTTAAAAGTCTTTTATTGAAGTATAGTTGATAAAACTTTGTTTTTAATGATACCTTTACTGATTTAATGTGATATTTTGATTATGAGCAAAGGTCAAGATGGCCATTATTCTGCTTTGGGAAAGAACAATCAATGAAATAGTTGGGAAAAAAATGAAAACAGCCAAAATTCTCTACTCAGTATTTTTAAAATATGGATAAGAACTAAAAAAATACACAAACATTTGAGTGTTCAAGATGTATTATTGTCATTAAGAAAAATATAAGAAAAAATGTAAAGTAAAAGCTGTTGCTTTTGAGATGTCAGCATGGATGGAGATAGAAGCAGAGCAGAAAATTTCTGAACCCTTGTGAGCTGCGATTGCTCTGTAGGGTGACACCAACAGGCCTTCCTCTGAACCACATTCCAACATCCAGAAGGGCAGTGGTGGGAATTGCCAGAGGACCTCTCATAAACTACATCTAAAAAATGGTTAAGAAAAATCCTTCTGATTTCTTTGCAAAGGTCGTAATAATAACTTCTAAATTAAGGGAAAGCTCTAAAAGAAGTTCTTTTTTTTTTTTTTCAATTTAAAGAAGCTTAAGGTGCACGTGGGTGGTTCAGTCCATTACGCATCTGCCTTTGGCTCAGGTCATGATCTTGGGGTGCTGGGATCAAGCCCCACGTTGGGCAACCTGATCAGTGGGGAGTCTGCTTCTCCCTCTCCCTCTGCAGCTCCCCCTGCCTGTGTTCCCCCCCTTTCTCCATCAAATAAATGAATAAGATTTTTTTTAAAAAAAGGAAGCTTAACTAAACTGTGTCTGATTACAAATATTTCCGAAGAAGAAATGAATTGCGGCATAAATAAATAATCAATGTAGACTGCATGACTGGAAATCTCTGTTTCCATTATCTCTGAGAAAGAAATTGCTTCATATTTAAGTCATCACACACCTTCTAATTGTACATTTCTTGATTTAAACTACTGTTTGGGAATGGTACTTTAGCCTGCAATGACAGTAACTGACCTACTTTGGATGTTTAGAGAGGTTACCTGGTGGATTACATTAAGGAGAGTGAGAGAGAGAAAGAGGTTTAATTATTCTAGTCACTGATCTAGATGACTAGATGATGTTGATCTAGAATGATCTAGTCATCCTAAGAGGCATAACCTCACATGTTCAAGTGATGGATATCACTATTTTAAAAATCCTTTTTGTGTTCCTTTCTAAAGCCATAAATTAAGTAGTATGTACTGGAGGTACCAATATATATGAACAGGGAAAATATTAAAAACAAACCCAAACTACCCTAAAGTTATGTGAATCAGTAACTGGGCTGGTATAAAATTTCCAATGATAGCATGACATGCTGATTTTATTATTTTTTTTTACATGTTGATTTTAAAAAGCAATGAATCTAGACAATTTAAGCAGTCAGAAGAAAAGGCAACAAGTTCTTAAAAATTGTTAGATGAGTCCAAGAGTGGCTGTAGTCATTACAAAGGTACCAAGGTCAAGGTTATGTGCCCAGACTTTAAATAAAATGGTTTCATTAAATGTGGAGATAAAAAATAATATTCTTTAGGAACACCTGGGTGGCTCAGTCATTAAGCGGCTGCCTTCGGCTCAGGTCACGATCCCAGTGTCCTGGGACTGAGCCCCGCATCGGGCTCCCTGCTCAGCGGGAAGCCTGTTTCTCCCTCTCCCGCTCCCCCTGCTTGTGTTCCCTCTCTCGCTGTGTCTCTCTCTGTCAAATAAATAAATAAATAAAATCTTTAAAAAAATAATAATATTCTTTAAATATTTCACATGTGTGATTTTAAATATATTTGTAAGAGTGAATACACAATGTTATCTGGATTCATGAGAATTTATATCACAATTTTTGGAATGTTATAATTTGAAAAATGTGGAATTAATTTATATTTGGTGTCACCTAATAAGTGAACATATGTAGTATTTAAAATTAAAGATAATTAATAGGCAAATTGTTTTTAAAGTCTTCTTAACTTTAAATTTCTCTTGATGTACAACAGCACTATAATACATAGCCATTTTTCTATGTGAAAGAAATCATTAGAGAGAAATGTTAAATTACTTTTTAAAGGTTATATAATTTAGGTAAAT
Organism: Eumetopias jubatus; assembly: GCF_037043125.1. Lineage (NCBI taxonomy): Eukaryota > Metazoa > Chordata > Mammalia > Carnivora > Otariidae > Eumetopias > Eumetopias jubatus. The sequence goes on from NW_028274820.1 coordinate 29,059,698, forward strand.
TACTCCATTCTTGAGTGAGAGAATTAAATTCTATAATAACGAGTGCTCCTTTTAAGGGGATCTTATTAAAAACAACAGTGTTTTTAAAGATAGAGGAAGAGCAATAAATTTTATGATCATAATATAACTTTTTCTTTTCAGAGAGAGAGCATGAGGATGCGTGGGGAGGGGGTTGGTGGGACAGATGGAGAGGGAGAGAAAGAATCTTAAGCAGGCTCCACGCCAAGTATGGAGCCCGATGCAGGGCTCAATCTCACAACCCTGCGATCATGACTTGAGCCAAAATCAAGAGTTGGACACTTAAGCCACTGAGCCACCCAGGCGCCCCGTAGAACTTGCATCTTTAAGCTAAGGCATTCAAATCCCTGGATATAAGTCCTTTTTTGATACTTATAAGTCATTACCTCTTGGTGGACTTCTACAAAACATATGTGCAATGTAAGATACATGTAATTTTTTTTCAGGTACTAATTATAAAGGAGGTATTTAACTCCACTACCATTAATTTTTAAAAATCAAATCTTTCAGAACATAGATCACAAACTGCTGAATCATATGTTATCTCTTAAACCAGTTCTTAGAAAACAGACTGCCAGCATGGAGCATTTCTGGGAATAAGATCAGCGAGCACTTAGATGGCAGAAATTCTGAATTTTTTGACAAATAATTTTTGGCCTAAAAAATTATTTGTATATTTCACTCTTTAATCAGGGTTTAGGTTCATATGCCTGAGGATGTTTCAGAGATTATACGGTATTATGATTATCACTAAGAAGATAATGGCTTACATTATCTTAATATAATATATGAGGAGAATCAGAAAGTATTACTCTTATTCTACCTGTTTTAGATTAGGGGCTTCTTAAAGATATAGATTCCTGGGCCCTCAGACCAGAAAGTAAGGGTAGTTATGGAATTTGAAGAACCCCTGGTTTTATCCTTATATGTTCTGAGGTATGAATTCCATCAATCCAAAGAATGACATAATAAGCTAATTTATATAGGATTCTTTAATAATAGGTAAACCCATGCTTATCCCTGTGGGGAGGACTATAAAATAAGCCATTATAAAGTAAGAAATCTATATAAATATGCCATTTGTCAATCTATTTTGGAATAGTTTGAAAATGAAAGGTTCTAGATTCCTGTAAGATAATGGTGGCCACATACATTCCAAATATTACAAAAAGTCTCATACAGATAGTAGAGATTAGGAAAACAAAATCATCCTAGCTCACACCTCTAGCACAAATAGAAGCCATAAGGGTCTACACACACCAATCTACATGTAATTGAGAAAATAAACACAAAAGACCATCAGGAAAGCAGCAAAGATGGCCCCAGAATCCATCCATACAAAGGACAGAGTGGGGAGGTGACTAGGCTCTAGTAGGAGTGGTAAAGAGATAACATGTTTAGGGTTCACTCCCTGAAGGAAAAGACCCAACTTGTAGTAAAAACTAATGAAATCATTTACCAGTCATGGCAGATGACAGCCTTGGATAGAGAGGACCTAAGAAGAAGGTGTTGGAAAATGTACAGGATCTGATGTGGGCAGTCTTAGGAATGCGTAACTTCTGGGAGAGAGAGTGATATCTTGGAAGACACCATATTTCTTGCAAATGTATTCGTGAAGGGACAAAAGGAGATTAAAGAGAAAGAAAATTCTTAAACAAAATAACACAAAAATCAGAAGAGAAAAATATAATAAAATGCACCGCTTATTTTAAAAGAAAGTGCTCTATGCTCTAACAACTGAAGAAGGAAAAAAATGAACTGAGGAACTATGTCACATAGCTTCTCCCAACCACTTGCTCATATGATCACCAAGTATAATGTTAGTCCAGGAAAACAGAACACAATTCAAACAAATAAAGAGGAACAAGTTCAGTGTCATCCATTAACAGTTATAAATTTTAAAAAATACATAAATATATATAATATATTCTCTATTATATAATTTAATATAAACAATATAAATTATATAATTATATTCATATCTAATTTCATGTAATTACATATAAACATATATAAGATTCAATTTTTCAGCAGAGGAAAACACATATACACACACAACCTTACATGACAATGCATAGGACCTATAATAAATATTATTTCATCTTGAAGAAGAGCAAATTTAGAGGAATTACACTGAGACCAAGGCTCATATATAGTGCACTATCTCTGAGGAGAAACAGACCAATGGAACAGAAAAGAGAGCTCATAAGAGATGTACACACATTTTATCTCCGGATTTATACCAATCTTGCCATTGCAAATACTGGGGGAAAATATGGTCTTTTCAAAACAAACAATAAAACAAAAACAAAAACAGGCTCAATTGGATATAAGGACAAGAAAAAAAAATCAATCTTGATTCTTACCTTACACCATACCAAAAAGTAAATAAACCGCGGATCATATAACTTACATGTGAAGGGTAAAGTCATTAAGCATTTAAAAGAAAAAAAAATAGAGAATATCTGCATGACTTTAGGGAAAAGAAAGCTATCTGTCTCAAACAGGACACAGAAAGCCCTAACTATAAAAGAGAAGACTGATAAACTGGATTTCATAAATATTTTAAAAATTCTGCCTGCCAGAAACAGCAAGAGAATGAAGATATCCCAAAAACTTATATCTGACAAGGCCTCATATCCAGAATATATAAGGAACTTGTACCAATATATAAGAAAATAAGAAACAACTCAATAAAGGAAAAAAGGCAAAAGACATGAAAAGTCACTTCACAAAAGATAGTACCTAAACGGCCAATAATCACAGAGTACTCCTCAGGGAAACATAAATTAAAGCCACAGTGGGATACCGCCTAGCAATGAACAGAATGGTTGAAAAAGAAACAAGAGTAGAAATATTTACATGAATGTTCATAGAAGTAGTTTATTATTGTAAAAAAATATTTTAAAAAAATTATTCTTCAGGAGGAGAGCAGGAAAACTGTACTTTATCCATTCAATAGATTATTAAGACAATTAAAAACACTGAACTAGTTCTACATGTATCAACAAGCACATAATATTCACCGGTAGTGGTGGGGAGCCAGTTGCAAAATTATATGTATCACCTGAAATCATATATGTATTTTATGGTTACACTCAGTAGAGTACAAAAATATGTATTATAATAAAAAAAACATTTGGGAGTGAAGAGAAGGAAATCGATGGGAAAAGGAACTTTATCTGCATCTATCTTAGTCCTGTAAAAGGAAAGAAAGAAGTATAAACAAACCAAAAAAATAGTATCTGCTTCATTTTCAAGGTCAGAGTATCAGTACACTGCTCACATTGTTTTAAGTACTTACCTGTGCATTTGAATTTTTCACAATATTTAATTGTAAAACCAAAAAATAATATTGACAGAGAACAAAAGGGACCGTCTGCTCTAAGAAATACTTGAAATTTGTCTTTTGGGTAAGAAATGAGATTTTACTGAAATGAAGGAAATTATGGTGAAAAATATGGTTAATGATGGGGAAACACACATTAAGTGCGTGCCCAGGATAAATGGACGTTTTAAGGAGCCCATGTTCTGGTGAGAAGGACATACGAGTTGGGAGGCCACCGTTTGTGTCGGGGAGACAGGGAAATGCCACTCGGAGAGACAAACCACAGAACGTTACACCAACGTCCTTCATATGAAAGTGGTGATTGAAAATGGCCCAGATGCTTGAAGCTATTCCAGAAATGTTCACATTAAGCCAAAATTCAGTGTGATCATTTTGAGATTTTACTACATTAGAGTTTAAAAACCAAATGACATTTAAAAAGAAAACTAAGTTCCTAGTCTCCTGTCTTACAACCACAAAATGCACTATTTCCACTGTATTATGTGAAAATAATACATATATTATGTGTACCTGTCGGGATCCTGGAGTTCTGCTGTAACCTATTTTCTGAGTCATTTTTCTGGAGATATTCTCCCACTGAAATTCAGCTTTGAAAACAGCCGACATCTTTGGTTCTTAACACTGGCTGCATGTCTGAATTTCCTGTGGAGTTATTTATGTCAAAAAAATCTTTTTTTAAATTAAGTTATAAGTGAAATAGAACCCTAAGTTTAAGGTGTACAGCCTGCTGACCTGATACATTTACATATTGCGATGTGATTACCAAAGCTGACAGCTCCATCAAGTCACATAATTATCCCTTTTTATGGTGAGAACATTTAAGATCTAGTCTCTTAGCAAATTGGAGGTATATAGTACAGTACTATTACACTCACAATGCTGTACATTAGGTCTCCACAACTGATTCCTCCTCTAACTGCAAGCTTGTACCTTTTGACCAATGGTTCCCTGTTCTACCACCCACCAGGACCCTGGTAACTACAATTCTACTGTTTCTAGGAATATGGCTATTTTAGACCCCACAGATCAGGGACATGAGACAGTATTTGTCTTACCTCACTTGGCATAATGCCCTCAAGGAACATCCATGTTATCACAAATGGTAGGATTTCCTTCTTTCTTATGGTTGAATGATATTCCTTTATTATATACATATATATCTCACAAGTTTTTTATTCTTTCATCCATTGATGGACGCTTAGGTTGTTTCCAATCTTAGCTATTACAAATAATGCCACAGTGAACATGCATGTACAGATGTTTTTTGATATGTTTTCATTTCTTTGGGGCATATACGTAAGAGTGAGATGGCTGAGTCATAGGGTATGCCCAGGCCACACACCAGACCCCTTCAATCAGCGCCTGTGACTGTGGGTCTGAGATACCAGTATCTTTTAGAAATCACTAGATTTGTCCAATGTACAGCCGACTTTGAGGGGCTGACCGGAGAATGAACTCAGTCATATTACTGAGCTTGTGCCTTCAGATACTAACTTCACTTCATACTTTTGGCTTTCTCTTTCTCAAAGTAACTGTGCCAAATACATAACAACAACATCAAATAAATAGGTATCTTCTATTATTTTATGTAATTTTATTTTACCCCACCTTCAGGACTTGGCACAAACATGTACTCTTTGGGGAAGCACTCACAGCTACTTGAGGTCTGTGAACATGGTCTGGGGGTGCTCGTTTGCCCTTGAGATCTCCCCTATGTGTGGTACTCCCTGCAATGTCATTACATGGTTTTCTATTTCCTCTACTAGATCAAACAATTTAAAGTAAAAAAAAAAAAAATGTGTCTTTGTCATTCTATCGTCTAGCACACAGTAGATACCAGATAAATATTTGATGAGGGAATGAATAATTCAACTTAAGAGGTGGTATTATTATTACTTTTTAATAAAATCAATGTATCCTTCATTGCAGAGATTGTGTGTATTAACATACTGATGCTGAATTAGTTCATTTGTTTTCATTTAAAAATGATGTAATTTCCCTCTATTATCTCTTACTTAACATGCTCTCTTTCTGGAGTGAGCACTTATATAACGTCCACTGGAGTGGTACTGGTTAAATATGACCAAATGTAACCACATACTTATCTTCTCTTTCTCCTGAGGCACTCCCCAGAATCATGGTCAAGGAAGCTTCTTCCCATTGTTTTTATTGTGGTAAAATACTACTTTGGGGTGCCTGGGTGGCTCAGTCAGTTAAGCATCCGCCTTCAGCTCAGATCATGATCTGGGGGTCTTGGGATCAAGACCTGCATCGGACTCCCTGCTCAACGGGGAGTCTGCTTCTCCCTCTCCCTGTGCCCCCTCCCTGCTCATGTAAATAAATAAAATCTGTAAAAAAAAACCTTACTATCTTAACCATTAAGTTTCAAAAGCAGGAATTTTTCAATTTGGGTTTTTCTTATATTTATCCATGCACGGTTTTAGGGGTTACACAATTTTAAAAAGATCCTCACCAAAAAGCAGCTCTTCCTACCCAGCACTAGGTTATCATCCCAGTGTATCCTATTTGCAGTTTCTATCATCCCTATCATTCAATCAGATATTAAGCCTCCTTTTTTTTATTTTTTCAATTTTAAGCCATATGTATTTAGTTTTCACAATGGAAGATGAAAATTTAGGTCATTTGTATAACTTCTCCCACACCTGCTACACATTTGCACCCACTGCATATACCCAATGCATGCACCCGCTGCATATACCCAATGCATGCACCCGCTGCATATACCCAATGCATGCACCCGCTGCAAATACCCAATGCATGCACCCGCTGCAAATACGCGTCCAGAGCATCCATCCTCCCAGGAGAATTATAGCTTAATTTTGCCTGGACCAGCATTTACCATTTATATTATTATGACAAAAAAATGCTTTTCTTTGTTTAAGTTAGCATTTCTTTCCAATTATTTTCTCTCTTTTGTTGTTTTTTTTTTTTGGTTTTTAGTTTGGGTATATATCGCGTGTTAGCTAATTCTCTAAAATATTTAGTGTTCGTTGGTTGCCTACTCATAAGTGAGTTGGACTTTAGACTGGTGATTGGAAACTTTGTGTGCACGGACAAATTTGTCAAATATGGTTTCACTGTAGAATGATATGACTGGATTCTTCGGGGGGGATACTACCAGTATTAATATCTCCAAATGTTTTCTGCTAGATTTCCTGGACAATAACTTTCACATCTCTTGCTTAGAGGGTATAAACCTAATTTCCTAGGCTCTAGGATTAATCAGCAGAAAAAAGCTATTCAACCTCACTAATCATCAGGGAAAAGCAAATTAAAATTACAATGCAACATGACCATATATGTATCAGATCAAAGCATGTACTGGGGAAAATGAGGAGCAAATGAAAGTCTCATAGAGCACTGATGGGAGCAGCAATTAATTCAACCACAAAAGAGAAGGGTTTAGCTGTATCTACTAAAATGAAACCTATACATACCCTCTGATTCAGCAATCCCCTTACTTGGGATATATCCAACACAAATGCGTATACATGCTCATACATATTTCAATATTAAATATGGATAAATCTTTTAAATTTAATGCTGAGCAAAAGAAACTAGAACAAGAAAAATATATATATACTAATTCCATTTATGCCAAGTACCCAAATAGGCAAAACAAATCCATGCTGTTAGAAGTCAGGATAATGGCTTTTCTCAAGAGAAGGATAGAAACCAGATGAGAGCCCAAGGTGGAGCTTCTGGGGACTAGGAATGTTCCAAATTTTTGTTTTGTTTTTCCTTGCTCTTTACTTGCTATAGTCAATGAGAAAAGAAGCCTCATCCTCCCACGCAAAGATGGATTATTCTATAGCTGTGGCTACATGTAGTCACAGTACTGGCTTAAAACTTGTTCGGTTGGTCAAAAATTCCTTTCAGTGAATGTGCTTCTACAATAAGTGATAGCTTCTTGCTTCTGAAAGTCAGTTCGTCAGAATGGACTCTCTGCAATAAGCATGCCTCTGACAACTAATCAATAAAAAAAAGATCTCACCTAGGTGAATACTGCAGATAATGTTAATTCACTTAACCTCTACCAAGTGTCAATACCAGATTTCTACATTTCTCCCAAAAACTTTATATAAGATGAGCCCCTCTGCTCTGCTCAGAGACACTGTGTCTGATTGGTATAACTCTCCTTCCTAAAATAGGCTACATATTCAACAATCTTTTTGTTTTAGATACTGAGTGGGTGTCTTGTCCTATTTTGATTACAGATTATGAACATTTATAAGACTGCATACTTAATGACAGATGTGCTCTTCTGTATGTATAGAGATAACAATAAAATATATATTTTTTAATTCCACAGGACATCTACTTCTGATCAAGATGAAGGGATGGGAACCATACGTACTCTATGGCCTTAAATAACAAAAAAACAGACAAGGCATGGAAACCACTCGGTGTCAAGACACTGGCCATTAGTCAATGGAGGACAGAGAACAGAGGGAAATAAAGTGGTCCGTAGGATTGCCCTGGCTGAAGGCCCTGACAGAGTTCCCAGGTTGGCGAAGGAAAAACTCAGGTGGAGCCTGATGGAACTCTTTGGTTTGAGTACACAAAACTAACCATTTCCATTTTTTTTTAAAGCACCCAGAAAATTCTGATGCATAGGAGCTAGGAACCAGGGGCGCCTGGGTGGCTCAGGCTGTTAAGCGACTGCCTTCGGCTCAGGTCATGATCCCAGAGTCCTGGGATGGAGCCCCACCATCAGGCTCCTTGCTCAGTGGGGGGCCTGCTTCTCCCTCTCCCTCTGCCGCTTCCACTGCTAGTGCTCTCCTGCTCTCTCATTCTGTCAAATAAATAAATAAAGTCTTTAAAAAAAAAAAAAGAGCTAAGAACCAAAGTTCCAACCGTTCCATAAACGATGATGTTGCATCCAAGCTTTTCCTAGTAACTTGTAAACTGCTTATGGTTTGTTCTTCTTGGCAAGTCATTTCAATTTCTCTTCTGAAAAAGAGGAATCATACATACTAGCAACTGCACCATGAGGTGACTTATGAGTAAATTAATTAATAGATGCAAAACTCAGAGAATAGCCTAGCTAATAACATTTCGCTGGTGAAATCTCTTACTATTAGTAATCCGTAACCAGGTGATAATCAGGGAATGACATAGCTTTCATCCCTGAATAGAAAGGAGGGTTAGTCATGGGGCAACAAACCGCTGTCTAGGCTCCTCACAATCTACTGTGAGAGACTTTTAGATTATCTGATGGACACCAGGTGACACAGATGTATAATGGGACTATTTCCACTTTAGCGGAGATATGACATAGTAACTTGCTAAATGTATTCAATATAAACTCAGATTTACTCCCAAAATTCTTCAGTGTAAACCTTTTCTAGGATGACATCTAAAATCACATTTAATTTTTTTTCCTCGAAGTTTAACATACCCTCAATATTCTAACACTATTTAAAAGACAAATTACTTGCCACTGTTTGGAAGAAAACCTTAATTTTTTTTAAGTTTTTATTTAAATTCCAGTTTGTTAACATAAAGAAAACCTTTTTCTAAAAAAATCACAATAGATCTAGTTCCTTCTCTGCTCTGTTTTATAGTAATAAAAGGATTGAGCAAAATGGTATGGAAATAACTTAGCTGCCTTAATACAACCGTACTGACATATGCTTCTGTCTAGAAACCTTGGAAGCTTTTGAACTTTGTTCTGAAAACTCCCTGGACAGAATTAATTAGTTGGCACAGAAAAGCCAAAGGTTACACTTATTTGGGCATCTGAATGAATTACAAAAGTTTCGTCAGTTACTTTAATACAATTTCAAACTGTGCATGGGTTGAATACTTTAGACACGTGAAATCTTCACTATGAGGTTTCTCAGGAATCATGGAAGAGTACATATTAATCGAAAGAATAAAACCAAATATGGAGCCAAGAGAGCCTTTAATGTTCCTCTCCCCCCAGGGGACAGCCAGATGGCTGTGTAACACTTTCACCTGGCACTGCTACCATTTAGAGTTCTAGTTTGGGTTGGATATCAATCCCTTGCTTCCAAATACGAAATTCTCTTTATAATTATGCTCATGAACAATCCTCAGCTCTACTTATTTCTAAAGGTTACATAAAGATTCTCTCAAAATTATTTTAGTCAAAGTCAAGGAATTTTGAAGTGACTAATACAATAAACACAGGAAAAGTTAAATATATATGTATATAAAATATATATTTGCAGATAAAAATTATATTTTAAACTAATATATTCTAAATGTAAACTTTTGTTTGCTAGAGCTATTTTCATGCCTGGGAATATGACCTATTATAATTGTGTTTTGCTGATTTAATAATAAATTAAGTTAATTCAAAAAAGTTAATTAAGTTAATTCAAAAAAACCCTAAAGATCACATAAATCCCAGAAGTACTCATCCAACCACAAAGTAAATCTATGAAAAGAAATTTCAATACAGACATTTCTCTCAATGCATTTGTATTTGGGGGTTTTCAGAAGAAAACAAAGTCAAGTCATTGAGAGTATGGGACGGCTAAGAGAAGCAAAACCAAAGCTGTCAGAACAGTGAGGAATTATTTTGTTTGTGCCAAATGGATAGTGGTCCCTCCGTATAATGGAGTAACATTTATTTTCATTTCTTTTCCACTCACCTCCTCTTTTTTTTAAATTTTATTTTATTATGTTATGTTAATCACCATACATTACATCATTAGTTTTTGGTGCAGGGTTCCATGATTCCTTGTTTGCGTATAACACCCAGTGCTCCATGCAGTACGTGCCCTCTTTAATACCCATCACCACTCACCTCCTCTTTTAACCATATTACTCACATATTCCTCAACCACTCCAATGAATTTTTGTCACAGAAGCACTGATGGCCTCTCTAATGATAAATTAAATAGCTTCTGTTCATAATTTTTCTCAGCACTGTCTGTGCTATATGCAAACTACTTCTCTGGAAGGCACTCCATTGGAATGCATGACCCTGGACTGTCTTGACAAACACTATTTCATTATTCCTTCTAGTCACTGAAAAGTCTTTGCCTCTTTCTAGATCCTTTTCTCCACCTACATACACCAGACATTTCTGCCTCAGAAGTTTCCTATTTCTAACTGCTGAATAGAGCGAATTATCATCTGCCACTCCAATTCTGTTCCCAGCATTTCTAACCCTGTATATTCAAACCTATTCCTATTTTCCACTATTGAAAAAAAGTTTCCCTTTATTTTTCCTTGATTATCCATCCTTGAAAGTATATACTAATTTTAACTCATTATCCTCATTCTCCTTAATAACTATTCAATCACAAAGACCTGTCAAGTTGACTCTAAAATATGCCTCTCAGATCTCTTCCATCCTCTTCATGACCACTGGAATTATCTGAATCTGGATAATTTCCTAGAACCTAAGTGTTATTTTTCCTAATGCTAGTCTCCCTTGCAACCAGCCTTTGTTAGGAAAACAATTCTCTGTGAATATTTCCACATTTCTGCACAGTCTGGGCTTTCTGAGTGGAGTACTGACAGCCTGGGTGAAAGGAGATTGAGTGGTAAACAAGTCTTGGAAATTGAAGATAATGCTTTGCTCTAGAAAGATTGAAAGACATATCTCCCAAAGTCGTTTGTTTATATTCTAAAGGTAGTAGATGTCTTTTCTTCCTCTCCTTCAAAGAATTTTGCTTACTTCCAGGGTAGCGGAAACCTGTCCCTCTCTGGAGAGGATTTGTTTACAGTATGGCTTTACAGAGTAAAAGTTTCTCTCTTCCCTCCTTCCTTTGTTCTGTCCCTCCGTCCCTCCGTCCCTCCGTCCGTCCGTCCATCCTTCCTTCCTTCCTTCCTTCCTTCCCTCTCTCTCTCTCAGCCTTCTTATAAAATACCAAGTCTCTGAATCTGGGGATTCCTTCCCTATGATGCAAACTACACTGTATGCACAAAGGACATCAGATCCTCATTTCCCTGTACATTGGGAAATTGGGGTGTGGCAATGATAAAATGCTCTGTGAGGAAATGGTCTGTTTTCTGATCAATAGATCTCATGCTTCTCATTACAACCAATTAAACTTTACATCTTGGACAGTACTACAAAATGAATGCTGTTTAAACACTAATTTTAGCCCATTATTTCATTGCGCAAAATATTTGGAGGATAATATTTTTATTTATTTATTTTTACTACTAGGCTCTGAAAATTCTCATTGTTACCCAACATGATCATATACTATAGATTTCTGTTTCACAAATAAATTACATTTATTATTACTTCCAGAGAATATGGAACTATCTCTTTAATAAGTGGTACCATAATAATAAGATAGCTTTATGATTAAAAAAAGGATAAAATTTGACGCATAATTTATATGATAGGCCGGGATAAGTAGGTAGGAGAATTAAATGTAAATAATGAAACCATAAATGTATGAGAAATTTCATGAGAAAGTATGGGTGACATTCTATATAACCTTGGAATTGGCAAAACTTGCCCAACTGGGATACAAAATACAGAAGCATAAAATTAAAAAAAAAAAAAAAGCATGGAAAAGACACCATAAGCAAAACAGAGAAATAAAAAACTGCATATGAATTTTGATACTTACATCACAAAGGTTTAATATCCCTAATATATAAAGAAATTCTGAAAATAAAGAAAAACAAATACACAAACGGCAAAAATCAGAGAAATGAATAGGAAAAACAAATGAAGTGCCTCTTGACAATATAAAATGATGCTCAATTTCCATTTTTTGATGAAATTCGATCATCTTTCATATTGTTGTTTCCCTGTATTGAATGTCTTTTTTTTTTCTTGTGGTTACATTCTCTTTTTCTTTGCTTTAGTAACTCAATTACTGTAACTCAGTAACGAAATCATTATATACTTGTAGTTCTTATTTATTCTGATTGTAGTCTGCTGAGCTTCTCTAATCTACAAGTCAGGTTTTTTTAGAAGTCAAATTTGGAGAATTTTCAGACTATTTTTTAAATAATTTTTCTTTTTCTACCTCAATCAATACTTCTCTCTGTGACTCCAATACATGTATGTTATAAATTTCTGATATTGTCCTATAGGCCCTTGAAGCTACATTTTTCAATAGGGTCCAGAGAGGACAGCAGAGGTATTTTCCTTACCATGAAAGAGCAGTGGGTATACAGGGCGGTAAGTACACATCACTGAGTATTAGAACCGGATGAGACCTTAGAAATCAAATCCACTGCTAAACTTCCACAGGCAAGGAACATTTGTCTTTCAGATTTTTACAGTCACACGCTAGTAAGTGGCTGAATTGTGACCAAAATTCAGATCCTCTAACTTTTTTCTAGTGTTCTGTTCTCCATTCTATGATGGCTTCCTAAATCTATGTTACTTTATTTTTCTGATTTTTGTTATAACACTAAACATTGTTGAACTATGGCCAGTCCTCACTTTCTTTTTGCTCAGTAGATAAAATGAAGTAAAAAAGCAAAACAAACCAACAACACTGTTCTAAGAGGGTAGATTTCATGTTAAGTATTCTTACCACAATAAAATTTAAAAGAAAAGAATATTGTTCTGACTTAGGAGTTCCAGAGTAACTGTTCTCCTGTTTTTTTGTTTTGTTTTTTTTTATGTTTAAGAATGGGTCCATAATCCTCATGTGTATGTTCAGGCCATTGTTTTAAGGTTTTTTCAGCAACAAGCTGCTAGAGAACATGACTACGCCCTCAGGTGGTGTTGAGCATGGGTGTGCACGTAAGGCCTGTTCACTTAACTGACTTAATCATGATTTTCTTACCAACAGGTAGTGGGCCCGCTATTGCTAAGAGCAATAATTTGACTCTTTAATTTCACAATTTCCATTTGATTTATTTTATAGTTCTCATTCCTCTGTTGAAATTTCCTAATTTACTAAGACCATGTTTTTCACTAATAATTTCAACATATTTTTCTTTCATTCTTTTAATAAATCCTAAGCGACTTTGAAGTATTTGTCTGCTAAGTCAAACAACGGTGCCATTTTGGATTTGATTTGTATTGGCTGTTTCCCAGTTCCTTTATGTGTCTACTGATTACTGATTGAAAACTTAGAAAACTGTGGATAATACATAGTATAGACTCTGATTCAGTGTTCACAGGAATTTCACTTACAGTGGATCACCATGAACTTGAAAAGTCATGGTTGTATGATTTCCTGAAACTGCACCTGTGAAAAGGCCAAGGTAGCCCCAAGTCCCTCTAACTTGTTGGGTCAAACTTCAAATTCTGTCTCTCTCATGGATTTTATTAAGGCTTTTCTTTCTTTCTTTCTTTTTTTTTTTTAGGGCTTTATTGTTGTGGGTCTAACGTTGGCACAGGCCTTTGGTTGCTTCAAGGAACCATTCCATTAAAATCCAATGTCGAGGCCTTTAAGAATGAGCACATTCTCTCAAGGTGTACACTGTATTCTTTACCTCCTTCTCTCTGGTTTAGCACTTTCTTGTCATTGCTGGATTCCCACTATATTATTTATTTTTCCTCCTACTCAGTCATACTTTTAAAATGATTCTTTTAATACTTTATCCAGCATTTTTCAATGTTCTATACCAGAAGTTTACCTCCAAACTTCTAGTCTATTCTAGTTCCAGAGAAGAAGGCCTTGTAATATAATCACTTTGTTTCCTAAAAACGATGGTTCTTACCATTGGGTAGATAAGAACTTCATGCAGATACAGAGCTTTCACAGCATAAGTGAAATTAGGTTGAGCATCTTTCAATTAGAGAAGCAGGCGGAAATGACACAAAGCAAAACCAACTGTATGAAGGCACAGAGGACTAGAGTCAGGCTGGAACATTTTCTCTAGGTGAGGAACTATGTACAAAAGGACCAGATACTGTAGTAAAAAGCCAAAAAGAGAGGGAGCCAAGAACTTGGGAATAATTGTGGCTAAGTGTCTGGAAAATTTTATAATATATATTCTTACATAAAACCAAAAGACCATCTTGACTTTCATTTCTTTCAACCTTTTTTTTTTTTTGCCTATTTTCCAGAATTGTTCTTTCAACAGTATTTTTTTTTCAGACTTCTTAAATATATCATTCCATATGGCCTTACCATTTACAAGAGGTTATAATCTTTTTTGATCTTCATCTTTCCTGATCTGAAGTTAAACTCTCTGAACTTTGCTTTTCTCTTCTAGAAAAAAGACATAGTAACTACTTCCTTGAAGGACTATTATGAGAATAAATGAGAGCGTATGTCAAAAATTTACCAGTCTAGCATTAAAAAAAAAAAAAAAAACAAAACACACAGTAGAATGTTTGTCTATATGACAAGGGAGAAGCAGGACTATTGCTTTTCTCCGCATATATACAATAAGTCCTTCTCTAAATCCATGCTAGTCAATTAGGAGACTTCTCCATGAACCATTAGAATTCCGATCACCGATTTCTAATATGGGTTTTTCTAGTATGGGTTTTTCCCCATACCATCAAGCAATTCTTTGACACAAGCTGTTCTACAATTCAACTTAATTCTGATACTATCTATGTAGAGATCCCACAGGTTAAGTGTTCAGTCCTACAAGACTGTCCCCCTCACCCCCCAACTTCAGTCACAAATTCAGGTTGTCACCTATTCTTCTGACCTACTGGCTACAGATCAGAGGTTCCAACTACCCCCAACTTGGGTTTGACTGATTTGCTAAAGCAGCTTCCAGAAGTCAGAGAAACATTTTACTTACTAGATTACTGGTTTATTACAAAAGAATATAACTCAGGAACAGCCAGATGGAGGAGATGCATAGGGCAAGTCAAGATGTGGGGATAGGGCATGGAGCTTCTATGCCTTTTCTGAGTGTGGCAATCTCCCCAAACTCCAGATGTTCACCAGTCTGAAATCTCTCCAAACCCTGTCCTTATGGTGTTTGATGGAAGCTTTGTTACACTGGCATAGTTAATTAAAACATTGGCTACTGGTGATTAAACTCAATCTCCCAGCTCTTTGCACTGCTCTGGGGTGGATGGGTGGGTAGATGGAACTGAAAATTCCAACCCTCAATCTCAGGGTTGGTTTCCTGGCAATCCGCCCCCATTAGCAGGTAACAGTGCATTTCTAAAGTCGCCTGATTAACATAACAAAAGACACTTTTATCATTCTTATCACAGGAAATTCCAAAAGTTTTGGGAGCTCTATGTTAGAGCCAAAGACCAAATATGTATTTTTTATTGTCAATCAAAATATCACAACCATACTTTGAAAGGGTGCAACCAATTGAGGATTCAGGTAAACCCAAACATTCCCCCTTACTCAGAACTGTTTCAAGCCAGAGACAAGCCTTTTATTCTACAATTCTCAGAAGCCATTTTAAAGGGTTCTTCAGGGAACTGCTTATAATCAATCGTCTCATATTACTTCTTATGTTCATGCCTTTTTTTCCTTCTGTTATCAACCTTCCCTACTTACCCATTTTAGTTATAATTCATCTCACATTAGCCCATGTATCAAAATCCTTCAGTTGGAGCTCCACTGGCTTGTGTGAAAATTAATAAAAGGAAACCTCATTTAGAACAGAGTTGGGAGGCCAGCCGAGGGAGCTTTCATGCCCAGCACTAGTTGTCAATTGCAGAACCCAACAGGAAGAGAGGGACCTTGCAAGTAGATACTACTCTACTATCCCATCAAGAGCAAAGAAGATCTTTTTCCTCCCCTGGCAACAGCACAGCCAATAAGAGACAGTCACAGCTTGGCCAATGAGAAGCCACGATACTCTGAACTCCCAATTTACTCCAATGGACTTTCAGTTTAAACAATCTCTCTCAACTGCCACCTTTTCTCTATAAAAAAGCATTCTTCTCCTTTGTTCGCCAGACTTACCTGTGGTTTTGCCATAGCTTGCTTGCAGTTTTCTGCTATTCCTGATAGAGTAGGCGGTTAGCTAGATGTAAGCAGGGAACAAGTGCTTTCAGACTGATAAAAGGGAGGAGGCTAAGTTCCAAACTGCCGGACAGACCCAGGAGATATGCATGCGTACTTTCCCATCACCCCTACCCTACAGTGACCCAGGGCTTTGCTATAATACATTTACATTGTGCTTTTAATCTCTTCCAGGCAGAAAATGGCCACCATGACAGTTTTGACAAGGACCGTATGAGGCCTCCCAACTGGTAAGAGGAGTCTCTTAGATGACTGGCTATAAGCTTAGTCAGAAATCGCCCTAGCTATGACCCATAACCTATCCAAACATAAAAAGCAAAGACAACCCTGACCCTCAGGGCAGCTACCACCTCTGGACCCGCCTCCTATCCCATCTTGAGAGTGTACTTTTGCTTCAACTGCTATTAAATCCTTTCTTAAGAGTTTGGCTCGAGGGGCACCTGGCTGGCTCAGCTGGAAGAGCATCCACCTCTTGATCTCCGGGTCCTGAATTTGAACCCCACTTGGGTGTAGAGACCACATACATACATACTTATATACATAAACTTAAAAAAAAAAAAAGAGTTTGGCTCTGAATTCTTTCTTGGCCAAACTCAAGAACCAAAGCCAGGGAATAGGACTCACCATTGATAAACCCATTTCTGCTGGTAAAATAACTAGCAGTTTTATTTTTAAGGTTAACATCTGGGGGTGAAACTCAACTGAAAGCTTTTCTAAACTTACCTCTGCTTTGAATTGTGCTGAAAGAAATAATCATGGAATGGAATTTACCAATCCCTGAACTAGTAATAGTGGTAACCCATAGTCAGGCAATCTAACTGTCCAGGCTTGAGTTATGCAAATGCCCCTGTCTCTGCCCTATTCACACTGAAAGAAACGGTTATCCACTATTTGCAAAGGGATATTTTGTTATCAGAAAAAAAGGGAAAAAGACCATGTTGGGCAGCAAAACCCACAGTTACCATGGCTCCCTATATATAGTGAAATTGTAGTAGAAAGGATGTAGGAGGGGTGCCTGGGTGGCTCAGATGGTTAAGCGTCTGCCTTCAGCTCAGGTCATGATCCCAAGGCCCTGGAATGTGAGCCCCACGTCGAGCTCCTGGCTCAGCGGGATGCCTGCTTCTCCCTCTACCTCTCTCCCTGCTCTACCTCTCTCCCTGCTCATGCTCTCTCTCTCTGTCTGTATCTCTGTGTCTCAAATGAATAAATAAAATCTTAAAAAAAAAAAAAGAAAGGATGTAGGAGTAGGAAATGAGACATGTTCACAGCAGAAAGCCGCTCAAATAAGTAAGTTTTGTGTTTTTTTTTTAATCCCCTAAGTACTAGACTGAAACAGTAATTTTCTAGATTTGACTTAATCTTCCTCTGAATTCATTTCCAAAGGAATAATGTCGTTTAATCTTATTACCCAAGAAATCAAAAATCCTAAAATAACAATTCAACTTTTTGTTAAACTCAAAGAATGGCACCAGTCATGCCCTGAATCATGTCCTGCTCAGCCATCTTTAATTCCTTACTAATTCAGGGCAATAGAGTGGAAACTTAATAGAAAGAGATTCAGGGGTGGGGGATGGGGTGGCACAGGAAGAAAATGGAATGCCTTAGGTCATTATCCAAAATGCATTTTCATTTTCTTTTATCGACTTTGCTCATGACTCACTGAAGGATCTAACATGAATTTAAACGTGTTAAATCTATTATAATATGGTCTATAACGAATCTTACTGTTTAAGAAGATGAGTATTTGAATATAGTCATTAGGACTTCGAACAAAGAGAAGGAGCAAGAAAAAAAAAGTGTTCAGTTCTAAAGCAAGATTTACAATCTTTTGATAGCTTGTTTACACATATCTTTTAGAGTAGCTCTAGTAATATTAGAGCTCTACTGAAATTCTTACAATGCTGACTTCACAAATATAATAAGGTAAGTCTGATTTACTTCCAAATTAAGATTTCCAAATTGTCCCTGGCTAGTCATGAGACTAAAAGATGCTTGAATCTAACAGCTGTTCAGAAGACTGTGAGAGAGGCTTATATAGGTACTTCAGGATATGTGTATTGTAATCAGCAAAAATTATCTACAAAATATCATTAATCAATAGGTTGCTCTTCCATGTTTTTATAAACTATTTCTTAAGTTGAAGGAACATGAGAAAGAGACGGTGGTTTATGTTACTTCCAATCCTTTGGCCTCTTAAGGAGAACACATATTTTACAATAAACTTTTTAAAATAAATATAATGCAAACCTATTCACTATTCATTTAAGAATTCGAACTACTGAAGTTCATATTCACTTTTTTAAAAAAAGACTTATTCATTCATATTCATTTCAGAGAGAGAGAGAGAGAGACTCTGTGTGTGTGTGTGTGTGTGTGTGTGTGTGTGTGTGTGTGTGTGTGTAGGGGAGGGGACAGAGGGAGAGGGAGAAAGACAAAATCTCAAGTAGACTCCACACCATGCACGGTACCCGATGTGGGGCTCCATCCTAAGACCCTGAGATCATGATTTGAGCCAAAATCAAGAGTTGGTTGCTCAACCCACTGAGCCACCCAGGAACCCTGAAGTTCATATTCACTTAAAATGGTCAACATACAGGAAACCAAATATGTAAGTTTATGTATAATTCTAAGGTTTATGTATACTTACATATATGTACATATAAACATATGAGATATATATACATAGACATATAACAATGTGCATGTATATTCTCACAAAATTCTTAGGTATAACTGATGAATTAAAGAATATTTCTTGCATTTTTTCTTGAATTTTTCAAGAAATTTTTCAAAGATATTTAATAAATTTTAATGAAAGATGATATACATTATATTCAATGTACAGACTCTACTTTTGACAAGAGATTACAACTATATAGTATATAATACATTGTATTCTTGCCTCATGCTTGCCTGTCATTCATGCATTCATTATAAACATTCTCTGAAGGAGACTGAGGAGATGGAAACTCAAACAAGGTAGAATAAGAAAAGTTACTATATAAAGCCCAATAAATATATTTAAGCATTTTTAACCTTTATCCTATGTTAATCTCATAAATATGAATTTACCATTATAAAATACATTATAACAATTTTAAAATAATTTCGAATTTTATTAATAGAGACAACTCTTCCAGTTCATTCACATGCATATACATTATCATTATCAGAAAGTATTTACTATTACTAAAATTTACAATTTACAAAAAAATTAAAAAAAATTGTATATAAATAGGGGAAAAAAACCCCACTCTTTATTGATTTTTCTCCACTTTCTGTCCTTGTGCTTTTACTTGTTTTCCCCTTCAGCCTGGAATACACTAACCAGCCTACTATGGGCTGAACTGTGTCCTCCCCAAATTCATATGCTGAAATTCCAACTCTAGTACCTCAGAACGTGACCATGTTAGGAGATAAGGTCTTTAAAGAGGTGGTTAAAATGAAGCTGATGTGGTTTTGGAATATAGGTGAGGTTCAGGGGGGTGAGGTCCGGAGCCGACGACCAAGAAGGAATTCTTTAGATGTCTTTGGTGCAAAATGGTGGTTTATTAAAGCCCTGGGACAGGACCTGTGGGCAGAAAGAGCTGCTGCCCTGGGGTTGTGAGGGTGGCTGATCATACACTTGGGAGTTGGGGGAGGTAAGGAAAAGGGAGTTTTCTAAAGAACTTTCATATGCCAAGGAGAACCTACAAGATATGGAGGCCTTGCCATTGTCTAGTTAAGGTAGTTTTCCCCTCTAGCAAGGTATTAACATAAAGACAGATGGGAGATTCCTGGAAGAATGTCACACAGGTCCCCCCACAGGAGTGTGTGTGGGGGGGAGGTTGCAGGGTGTCAGCTTATGCTTCGTCTTTAGCTAGCCTTCTGCTCCCTCATCAAAGCCAGTCCCGTGGAGCCCTAATCAAATACGACTAATGTTCTTAGGAGAGGAAGAGATACTAGGAATGTGCTCACTCAGAGGAAAGCCCATGTGAAGACACAGCAAGAAGGCCATCTGAAAAATCTGCAAGCCAAGGACAGAGACCCCAAAAGAAATGCTGACACCTTGACCTTGTACTTCTAGCCTCCAGGACTGTGAGAAAATCAACTCATTGTTGAAGTGATTCGGTCTGTACTATTTTGTCTTGGCTTCCCTCGCAAACTAATACACTCACTTTCCACCATCTACTATGTCCAAGTTTTGTCTATCTGCTAGAATAGGAAGTTAGGGAGACATCAGTAATAGGGGAAAAAGAAGGATGGCAGATGGGAAATCACCAGGGATCACCCAGTAGCCACCCACAGACCTCAGGTCTCCCTAAGACCAACCTCTTTTGCGGTTTAGCGCAGTCTCATAAGCAGAAGACAGGGGCCACAGGGACCGATCCAACTTCGGAGCATGGGCATTTAAGGAATATCGTGTTGGGTAGTAATGCGTAGGCTGTTATGATATCATTATAATATCATTTGCATTGCAATTTTGGCCCTGTCTGTTTCGCCTAGGTGTTCACGGGAAGATGGCAGACACAGACTCACAGAGAAGATTGGAGGGGAGGAAACCAGGGTGGATACAGAGGGTGGTATAATAATGACGAGATGCAAAAGAGGAGACCAAACAGACATCCCATAAAAAAACAATGCAAAAGTCAGCAGGCTGCTACGCACCCTAGGATCAGCCCACACCCCCATCTCTGGAGTGTACTTGCACTTTGCTAAATAAAACCTTTGCTTCTTTAACTCTCTATCCAATGTGTGAGTTGAATTCTTTCCTTCAAGAAGACAAGAACCAAAGAATTTTATAATCCACTACCAGTTAACATAGCCAGCAAGAGCCTGTTGACAGGCTACCTGTTCCTCCTCTTCTTTCTTCCCTTCCTCCCATACTCCCCAGGAGTAGTAATTCCAACTTCTTAATATGGGTACCTTGGCACTTTCATTTCTACTGATAAACATATCACTTTGAAAGCAGGTCTATCTAGGAATCCATCAAAATGCTTGAAACATTTTCTCGATCCATCAAATCATGCTGAATGAGCAAATAGAGATAAGTGAAGGCAGCATGAGTGGATAGCAAGGTCAAGGGAAGAGTTTTTGGAGATAAAAGACATGATGATAGAGGTCAAATAGAGGGATAAAGCATAGTTTGTGTTGAATGGCTTTGATTTCAGGAGATCATATATGGATATTTGCTATCAATAGAGTGGGTGAAGGTAAGGATAGGAATGTGAAGGGAATTTTGGGGCACCTGGCTGCTCAATCAGTAGAGCATGCGACTCTTGGTGTAGCGGTCATGAGTTCAAGCCCCACATTGGGCATGTAGCCTACTTAAAATGAAATTAAAAAAGGAATTTGAAAGAAGTTTTTAAGTCACACTCAAGAGAATGTTCAAGAAAATAGGCAGTTGAAGGAACTGTTGAGCATTAATGAAGACAGACAGATCTTGTTGAACCAGACCAATGCCATCTTGAGCAAATCCTCCACGAAGCCCTTTCTGTGACCCAAAACTTTGAGTGCAGCCTCCACCCCCACTTTCTTTCCTTTTGTTTAACCACACTCCGAAGTACACCCTTGGGGCTTAACGTCCTTGATCTGCCCCAGCGGGGGTATAACTATGAAACACACCTATTTTTAAATACTCTCCTCTTGGGTGGTCCCCTAGCATGTACACCCAGCCTCTATCGCTATAAAAGCAGGTCTTAAGGGAGATGGGGTTGGTGAGATCTTCTCATGTTGCAGCCGCCCAACACATGCCTCTGTCTGTAAGTACCCATAATGAACCATTTCTGGTCAAGCTGGACTTGTAGGCTAGTTTCTTTGTTCCTACAGCTCCTTCGGCCCTTGGAAGTCATCTCGCATATACCTCCATTTCACGAGACAGTAATGCTTAAAAGTACGTGGTACTGAGGGGAAAAGTGAAATAACGTTCTTTAATGAGTTCCCATAAACAAATTTATAAAATTCACAATTTATTTTCTAGAAAATATTAGCACCTCTCTTCTTAGTGAAAACAGAACCCTATATAGTCAGTTTGAGGGATTATGGCAAGCCAGACATTCAGAAGAAATCCTGGCTTCAAGAAAAGCCATGCCAGTGTACTTTGCTGCACCTGCGGTCCTGAGCAGCTTACAGAGGCCTGGGTGCTTACTAACCAGAGAAAGGAAAAAGGCACACAGCTCATGGGAGGGATTGGAAGGGGGAAATCTTTTTGAAGGAGTGTCTCTATTGTAGATTACATTTAAAAAAATATCTCAACGTGGAATTTTACTTGATCCCAGCAGCCTCTGAATCTGAGGAGTAAGTAATTTAAATAACAACAGAGGCTGAAAGTCAGAAAGGATTTAAACCTCATCAGTATCGAGGCTTAATTCTATAATTATCTCCTGCCCTTTCTGGGGTAGGGAGTGATTGGCTTTAGAGAAATAAAGCAAATAGCAGAAGGCAAGGTGGCCTGCTGCACTCCACCCACCAAAAAGGATTTAAACAGACCCACCAGCCAAGGTCACTGTAAGTATCATGACAAATGAGGCCCGACCCAGATGACCAAATGGGACCTGTGTCAGAAGTTACGTGTCACGGAATACTGCAAAACATGCCCGTTAAAAAAATTAAAATTTTGATTTTAAAACTGCTGTCCTCATTTACTTGTATTTCCACAAGCTTCTTGGAGTGGGGAAAAAGAAGTAGAATTAGATTAATGGTTCTCAAAGCATGATTTAAAAGCCCTCAAGCCTCCCAAGTACTCTCAGGGGTCTGCAAGTTTCTCTCTTTTCTAAATTCACATCCAGATGATGCTGGATTATATTTATTACGCTGCAGATACACAGCATACCCCATACTGAATGCAGAAGCAGATATTAGTATTCAACTATCTCTGATAAAGTTGGCTTTAAGGAGATTTGCACACATGTAAACAAGAGCATTCTTCTCATATTTTTGTTTTGTTTTGGAAAACGTGCCACTTAGGTTGACACATAGTAAGTTTATTATTGTTAATGTAAATAGGTTTTTAAATTCTAGAAATCAAGTTTAATTTCTACTATGATAAATATCAAGAGATACGATTACATCAACAAATATTCTTTGAAGTCCTTAATAAGCTTTAAGAGTGTAAAGACCGAAAAGTTTCAAACTGCCAAGCTATTTCAATGTGAATCACAAAGGACCTGCAGTCTATATTATCTGTGTGAAAATGCTAATCCGGGTTTACCCATGGAAGCACGCTGTGCATGTGACCATTGACCATCACCAGCATCATGATACTTCTCTATCCTGGTGGGTTCTAATGAGGAAACTACCCAAAGCCTGCCCCTATAACCCTTACAGAAAACAATTTCATTTTAGTTCATAACTTTGTGTTATCTGGGGATGCTTATCATCCAAGAAGCAATGAAAATTCTTGCGGGAGAAGATGTAATGACTTACTTTAAGAGCCATATTCCTTCCCTTGTCTCTTTTCCCACTGTGAATAATGCTTAGTATAGAACGAACCACTAAGAATTATTTGTTAATTTAAAAAAAAAATTCAACACCATATTGTTAAAGTACTATAGAAGAATCTAGATAATATAAACTTGGTAGCTGGAGAAAAAGAGCTAAAACTCAAAACGTTACGTAAATATGGAGAACTGATTAAGGGAGGATATACAATACATATACATATATATGTATGTGTATATATACGTATATGTGTGTGTGTATATATACATACACATATATCTTACTATCTCCTCCTCTATGTATATATACATACATATGTATATATGTATATCTCCTACTATGTGTATATATCTTTAGGTGGGTAGATATCTCCCAACAGTAAGAAAGAAATGAGTCATGGGTAAATTGACAACTGAAAATATTTAACTGCTGAGATACAGAAACAATGTGAACCCACATCTTTGTTTTCACCAATGAAAAACATTACACATCCTTTAGAACATACAGAAACCATCAAGTAACCACTGATTCTTTGCAGCATCAGATTTCTAAAAAAATTTTTAGTGAGATATACATCAGTAAGTGTATTACTTTCCAACATTTTATGGATTTTTTTTTTATTTCAGCTTGGTTTTAAGGTTTTTCATCACAATATTATATTCACTCATGTCACAGGAGAAAAGCAGAGGCCAAAGAAACACTGTCAAAAAGTTTCGCTAATATTTTATATATATTTGGCCCCAGGAGAATCTAGCAGTATCTTGACCTCTACTTCTTGATTAATAAATCAGCCATTGTTAATCTTCAGACATAAAAGTACAGCCCCACTGCCCTTCTTTTTGTAAGCTTATGAATGGTTTCTCAAAAGAATTTAGAAAGCTTTCAATAAATCAAAACAATGAGATCATAGACATCGAACTACGCTATTAGGAGCTTTTCGAAAACAAAGTTCTGGAGGAAAGCAGACCATGAATGCGTCAAGAAATAGCACCTCCCTGGAGTGTTTATGGAGCATATGCCATGGAAAACTTCTTCTGCAGCCCTCTTATGAGAGAAATAAACTGACTAGAAAAAAATCCCCTAAGAAGTCATTGTTTTCTATTATCTCTGATTCAAACTGACCCTTTGAAGTAAAAGTCTTAGGAAGATATTTTATCATTTTTGTTCTCTTACTCTAATGTCTGAGTCTACAATCGTGTGATAATTAGGTGAATTCTTTATGAATAAAAAAAGCTACAAGTGGTTCTTACATGTGTCTAAATATTCCTTCCCACATAGACATCCGTCACCTTGTAGGCTTTGGCACAAATTTCCTCTTGGCCTATAATAATCATCATCACCTCTTATATGACCGTATACTTCCCATGTTAAATATCAGAGCAAGCAACAGTTTATATAGAACTGACCTGTGTGTATCCATTCTTAAAATAAGAATCAAAGAAACATTCTTATGTCTGTAAAGCTTTATTGTTAACAATACTTTTATGTTTCAACATTACTAAATCAAAAAAAAATGTTCTTCATTACATTTTGGTTCACAATTCATTGGTAGTTAAATGGAATAATTTCAAAGATTGTAATAAAGAAATCTATCCATATGGCACTAAGTGATTTTGTCATTATGTTTATGTATGTTTTAGGTACTTGCTAAGTTTATCTACAGAGGGAAAATCCTACTTATCTGACATTAGTCTATCTGTTGAAAACAGATTTATGTACTACTTTCTTTTACTACCAGAGGCTTTATCAGGAGAGGAAGCTTAATGTACCATATTGTGATATTAAATCATATTCCATTTTTGCTGCTTTAAACATCTTGAAGAAATGTTGATTGTTTGTGTTTCATTTTATTTTTCTCCCTCCATTCCATGAAGGTAACCAGATTTTTTGTGGAGTTGAAAATAGAGAAGCTTGTAAAGACAGCCTTCTTATAAGATCTTAAACTGTCTGCATAAAAAGCTTCTAGCTGTCAAAAGGTTTAAAGTCACTGGGAAGTTTAGACTAGGTTACTGATGCTCAAAATGTGTCTGAGAATCCATGGCGGGGGGGTTCCTTGAGACTCTTGTAAGAGTCCACAAGGTCATAATAATTGCTTATTGCTAATTACATGACAGGTGATATCATAATGTTGACAGCTAATAGAATGTGTGCTTACATATTCTTATACTCTAAAATTTTCTCAGTTTTAGTTTCTAACAGGATATAAATATCAATAGGACAGAACCAACATAAACGAAGGTTTTCAGGGATCCTCAATAATTTTTTAGGAGAGTAAAGAGGAAAAAATTTTATGACCATAATCTAGAAGGGAAGGGAAAAAAAGTAGAGTATCTTCTTGGGACTGAGAGGGGTCATGGTGAGAGAGTGGAAGTAAATTTTCCACGACTGGGAAATAGCAGAGATCAGCTTGACCCAATTCCCTAGCAAGGTCTCTGGCGGGGGGTGGCAGAATCTCAGAAGGCTGACTACTAAAGCCCTAGATATTCTGCCTCTGCCAAGATTTAAGCAGTACGGCTTGGGAAAGATAGAGCTGAATTACCTGCCCTCATGGAAACAGATAAGCTCAAGCAACTAGAATATCAAGGACAAAGGTTCTAAAAGATGTATCAAAGCATAGAAAGTTTTCCAATCTTTTTTAGGCAGCCTGTGTAGTCATTTGTTTGATCAGTAACCCCATTTATCTTTGGAAAAACTTCTCTGGTTTGCATACTCCTGGTATGAGAAAGATTCCATGTGCCTGGGTCCTCATTACAGAAGTCAGATTTCCCCTCTCCTCATACCTTGGTTTAACCAGGAGGTAGGCATGAGATTAAGGCCTGACAACCACATGGTCTCTCCTAGGACTGTAAGTCTCGAACTAGTGGCAACAGGAGAGAAAGAATTTGGAGACTATTCACCATAGGGATTCTCATGACAGCAGCAGGCATGATAGATGTCCTGGCTGCTATGCTTCCCGCCTCTTTCCTTCCAGGACTCCCTGTATCCCTGTCCATCTTGAGTCGGCTGCCCGAGCCCCCTTCCAATAACTTTCCAATAAATTCCTCTTTGCTTAAGTCAGCCAAAAACCTGCCCATGACCACCCCCATTAAAACAAACACACAAACACAAACCCCCAAACCGCAGAGATTGAATATCGCTCAGGCTCATAGAGATGAGGAAACGGAACTACACAAAATTTAATTTTTAAAATAATGAAGAAAATATCATGATCCATCAAATTAAAAAAAAAGGAAAGGTCCACTAATTTTAGTAATTTGATGTTTACTGTCAACAATCAGCCACTTATATAAAGTTATAGCTTCTGGCTTAAGATTCATCTATTTGGCAATCCTTATCTGATGCGAATATGAAGATGATAGAATCTTGAATCAGTGATGTGTAAGATGGTGCCCGGAAAAGGGACTTTTTAACAACAACAAAAACATGCCATTTAAAAATGTGAGATTTGGCAGCTTCCCCTCCACCCCCTTCAGACTGGAGAGAGCAAAGTACCTGGAAAGACAAATTGAAGTGGTACTTATTATATGAATGCAATATCAAGAGAAAGAACTTTTTTTTTTTTTTTTGGTTTATGTATTGGCAAACCATCCCTTTATATCCTTCAATATGTTTAGTGGATTTTATTTATTTTTTAAATATTTTATTTATGTCAGAGAGAGCACAAGCAGGGGGAGCGACAG
Source organism: Eumetopias jubatus (assembly GCF_037043125.1). Lineage (NCBI taxonomy): Eukaryota > Metazoa > Chordata > Mammalia > Carnivora > Otariidae > Eumetopias > Eumetopias jubatus. The sequence continues at coordinate 29,087,045 of NW_028274820.1, forward strand.
GCAGAGGGAGAAGCAGGCTCCCCGCTGAGCAGGGAGCCTGATGCTGAGCAAGAAGCTCCATGACGGACTCAATCCCAGGACCCCGGGATCATAACCTGAGCCAAAGGCAGATGCTTAACCAACTGAACACCCAGGTGTCCCTGTTTAGAGTATTTTAGCTAGAAAGTGATGGCCAAGTTTGAAGTGGCAGTACCATATAGTGATTCAGAGAACAAGCTTGGGAGTCACACTGTCGTTGAATGCAGAAGCCACCATATCCCTGTTGAATATATATTACGTTGGGCAGTTTTCTCAACTCTTCAACCCTCAGTTTTTAAATCTATAAGGAAATAATCGTACCTACCTGAGTTATTGTGAAGATAAAAAGAAAATATACATAGCTAAACAAATTGTAGCTATTTTTCTTAGAGGTGAAGAAAGCTTGGGTGGGGGGGACAATTTTGAGACCCCTAAATATTCCCTTGGCAATGAAACAATTATTAGGGTTTTTTTTTTTATTACTTTGTAATGAGCCTGCCTGAAGTATACAGATAGGGAAAGGCAGCCAAGATCTCCAAATGTAAACTTACAGAAAGTAAAGAGGAGTCTATCAGGTGACACAAATGGAGCAATCATGTATTCAGTTAAAGGGAAAATTCATGAGCCATTAAATTATAAGACAGATTTTTTCTTTTATTCCAGATTTGAATTATGTTAGCAGGAGGGATCTGAATACTTATCAGAAAAGACAATTATTCAATAAGAAAGCTGACTGAGCAGGAAACAGTTTTGAATTGAGGTGGGCAAAATTTTCTTGAAATTTAGTAAAGACTAAATAACCATGATTTCATTGGTAAGATTAAGCCATTCTGTTCAAAATCAATTTTCTGTTGTTTTTATGCGGAGAATGAATTTGAATGTTTCATGAAGAAGCAATTTAAGAGGAACAAAAGGGAAAAAATGTCTTTGCTAAGTTGGATAAGTTTGTAAATTTTGAAAGTAAAAGCAGGAAAAGATAATGACCTCTAAAATAAAGAAAAACATGTAGATTGGAGTGATGGAGTTAGATAATTCTCAAATCCAGTGACTTTTTAAACTAAAAGTAGTGTAAAATCTAAGTTTTATTATTAAATAATAAAAATAGACTTTAGTGATTTAAAGATAAGCAGCAGTTAATGTTAGGTTCATAAGCTCTTATCTTTGAACTGCCTTCATAATTTTCTCTTTGAAAAGGAAAAATGAAGACTCAAGATATGCTATTAGGAAATGACAGTACGCATTCTAATGTCTTTGAATTTCAACAGAATTTGATAAAATGAAGAAGGTATTCTAAGGTTTTCAATATTTTTCAAGTTATTTCCAGGAATAAAATTAATGCAGTAATAAATCCAGGACTCTAAAGGCAATCTTTGTAGAATTCTGCTTCCAGATGAGAGGGACATAGTCTAAACAGGACAGCTTTTAGCCAAAACAATAAAAAATACACAGATCTTCCTTGATTTACAGTGGGGTCATGTCCTAATAACCCCATTGTAAATTGAAAATGTAAGTTGAAAGTGCATTTACTACACCAAACCTACTGGATATCATAACTTAGCCTCACCTATCTTTTTTTTTTTATAAGATTTTATTTATTTGACAGAGAGAGAGGGAACACAAGCAGGGGGAGTGGGAGAGGGAGAAGCAGGCTTCCCACTGAGCGGGGAGCCCAATGCGGGGCTCGATCCCAGGACCCTGAGATCATGACCTGGGCTGAAGGCAGACACCTAACCAACTGAGCCACCCAGGTGCCCCAGCCTCGCCTATCTTAAACATGCTCAGAACACTTGCATTAGCCTACAGTTGGGCAAAATTATCTAACACATAGCCTGTGTCATAATACACTGTTGAATATCTCCTGTAATTTACTGAATACTGTACTGAAGGTGAAAACCAGAATGGTTGCATGGGTAAAAAATGGTTGTAAGTCCATCAGTTGTTTACCCTCATGGTTGTGTGATTGACTAGGAGTTGTGGCTTGCTGCCACCATCCAGATCACAAGACTACTGTACCACATATTTCTTGTCTGGGGAAATACCGAACTTCAAAATTCAAAGTACTATTTCTACTGAATGTGTGTCACTTTACCACCATCATAAAGTTGAAAAATCTAAGTGGTAAGTCAAGAACCGACTATGTGTATATAAACCACAACAAAAAAATCATTTATTTATAAAAAGCACCAAAGGGCAATAAATACAAAGAGGCCAAAAGGAACTAAATTTCAATGACTGTTAAATCTTCTCTGGACTAGCAGTAATCTGTAGCCATTGTCCACCTAGTCTGGGTCCAGGTGAGGGGAGGATTGGATCAGCCACAGGCAGAGGAACTCCACTGGATTAAAGAGAATCTAGAGGAGCTGTTAACAACCCTGTGGCCACTGTAAATGACTGAAATGAATAAGAGCACTTGGGAAGAGCTAGATCTTTTTACTTCCAAGTCTCCTGTATGGGATTTTTACTGTTTGTAGCACTGTAGGTACAACAAAGAGTTTGGTGTCTGGGCTAGAAAGGAAAGAATCTCAGGTTTCTCCAATTCTTCAATTTCCTGCTAGAGAAAGTGGCCTCTGATAGATACACAGCACAGATAGCCCTTAATAGCTTTTGAAACAGGAGATAAAAAGAAACCATAGCAGTAATACCATTCTAATTCAGCTTAACTACTGACTGGATTGAGTCAAAAGTGCTTATCCACTTACACTATCCTCCTGGAAGAGGGAAGAGCATGCTGCCTCTGGGTGAAAATACTATGTACTTCAGTCTTTACGGACTTTTTAAACACAAGATCCAGAAAATAATAAAATATTTTAAGATAGAAGCAGAAAGTCTGACCAATAATCAAAAGAAAAAAAAAAAAACTAGGCAAGTTTTATAAAGGGCCCAGAATTTGGAATTAACATAAAGTTTCTTAATGTAAATATTTTAAAGAAATTACAGCAAAATTAGATAAAATTACTGTCAAGATGGAAAAATTCAAAAGACCGGATCTCAAAAAAATAATAGTTGCACTTCAAGAACATAAAAAATAATATAGCATTTTAAAAATAAGATTTTACTAGAAAAAAATATAAGAATGTACTAGAGATACATAAGACCCAACACAGTAGGGGAAAAGAAAATTAGAGAACTCAAAGAGAAAAAGAAATTACTTGAACATAACCATAATGAGAAAATTAATTGATCTCAGAACCCTGAGATCATGACCTGAGCTGAAGGCAGATGCTTAACCAGCTGAATCACCCAGGCGCCCCTAGGTATGACTTTATTAATATTCAAAAATTTAGGCTTCAAAACAAGGAATATAACTAGGGTTAAAGAGAAACTGTTAATAATGATATCAGGACCAGTGTACCAGGAAGGTTTAGCAATCCTAAAATGTATTTACCTAATATAGCTTCAGAATAAATGAAGCAAGAATTTACCAGGCTAAAGGGGGATTAGACAAACCCCAAGTACAGTCATAGTCAAATTGGAGGAAGTCAAGTTGGAGATTTTAACACAGTTCATTGAGTAACTGACAGTGTAATCAGACAAAAATCAGTAAGGATTTAGGAAATACAAAAAAACACTATTAATCAAATTGACCTGAATAACATTTATATATCATTATACCCCAAAAGTACAGAATTTCCTTTCAAGTACACAAGAAACAGTCATCAAAGTAGACTAGATACTGAACCATAAAGTTGCAATAATTGTTAAGAAGAGAAATCATAGGGAATATTGTTTCTGATCACAACGGAAAAAAATAGAACTCAATACCCATAAAACCTCAAATGTTTGCAAATTAAGAAATATGCTTATCAGTAACACATGGGTCTCGGAACAAATTACAATGAAGGTAAGAAAATACTTTGAACTCAACAATAAGGAAAATACAACATATCAAAATTTGTGGACGCACCTAAAGCAGTTTAATGGTAAATTTAAGGCTCTACTAAAATTTATGGTTTTAAATTAATATATCAGAAAAGAAAAATATTGAAAATCAGTGAACTAAGCTCCAGTAAAGAAACTAGAAGAATATAAGTCCAAATAAAAAAAAATAGTGAAGATAGCAAAAATCAACAAAATTGACAGTAAATGTATACTACAGAAAAGCAACAGAACCAATATACAAACACTGAAATTTTGTATTTGTTACTAGTTTGGGTTCCAGCATGTAAGGAAATATCCCTTCAGTCACTAGGTGACTACTAGGTGACCAATGATTTAATGAAAAAGACTTCAGTGGCACACACTACAAGAGAGAGAATTTAATCCCCGAGAAAGAGCAGAGTTTGATTTCAAGAGTTGACATGTTATAATATACAAAAGGTCCGGTTTTCAAAAAAACATCATGACATATGCAAATAACCAGTTTTTTTTGTATGACTAATACAAAGGAAAAAAATATCAATAAATAGAACCTGTCTCTGAGGAAGCCCAGACTCTGGACCTATGACACAAAAACTTTTAATTAACTATTTTAAATATGCTCAAAAAGCTAAAGGAAACCATATATAGACTCAAAACTATGAGAACAATGTCTCACCAAATACACAAAATCAATCAAGATACAGAATTTTTAAAAATGGACCCAAAGAGAAATTTTGCAGTTGCCAAGTACAATAACGGAAATGAGAAATTCACAAGAAGGGCTCAACAGCAGATTTGAGCAGAAAGAAGAATCAATGACTTGAAGAGGAGATAACTGAAATTATCTTGTCTGAGGAAAAAGGAAAAACAATGAAGAAAAATTAACAGAGCCTAAAAGCTCTTGGGACACCAACATATGCCTAAGAGGAATCCCAGAAGAAGAGGAGACAAAGTGACAGAATATTTGAAGAAATAATGGCTGAACCTTCATAAGTGCATAAGGAACACTAACATACACATCCGAGAAGCTTAACACACTCCAAGTAGGATAAAAATCAAAGATATTCACACTGTGGCGTATTATAATCACACCGTTGAATGCCAAAAACAAGGAATCTTGAAAGCAGCAGGAGACAAACTGTCTCCGTAAGCATCCTTAATAAGATTAACAGTTGATTTCTCATCAGAAATCATGGAGACAAGAAGGCAATGGGATGACACAGTTCAAGTACTTAAAGATAGAACAAACAACTCTCAACCAAGAATTTTTATCTGGCAAAATCATCCTTCAAAAATAAAGGCAAAATTAAGACATTCCCAGCTAAAAACATGGAGAGTTCATCTCTAGTAGAACTGAGCTGCAAGAAATGCTAAATACAGTTTGTCTTTCAGATTGAAATGACATACATTGAATCCATGCAAAGAAATAAAAAACACAGATAAAAACTACATAGGTAAATATAAAAGTCAGTATAATTGTATTTTTGGTTATAACTCCTCTTTTTTCCTATACGATTTAAAAGAAAATTGCACAATGATTATAAATCAATGTCAATGGGCACAGAGTATATAAAAATGTAATTTGTGATAATAAGTATATAAAGAAGCCAAGGTCAGAGTTACATAGGAACAAAGTTTTATATACTATTAAAAGTAAGTTGGCATTGGGGTGCCTGGGCGGCTCTGTCATTAAGCGTCTGCCTTCTGCTCAGGTCAAGATCCCAGGGTCCTGGGATCCAGCCCTGCATCAGGTGCCCTGCTCAGCAGGGAGCCTGCTTCTCCCTCTCCCACTCCCCCTGCTTGTGTTCCCTCTCTCGCTGTGTCTCTCTCTGTCAAATAAATAAATAAAAATCTTAAAAAAAAAAAAAGGAAGTTGGCATTAATTCAAATTTTTATAAATTCAGATGTTAATTGTAATCCTCAGGATAACCACTAAAAATTAATTCAGGGGATTAAAATGATACACAAGAAACAATCTATTGAATACAAAATAAGGCAGTATTGAAGGCCTGAGAGAAAAGAAAAAGATATGACATATAGAAAATAAATAGCAAAATTGCATAGGTCCTTCCTTATCAGTACTTATATTAAATATAAACAGACTGAACTATCCAATTAAAAGTATAATTGGCAGAACTGATTTTTGAAATTTATTTATATGCTAATTTAAAAGACACTTTAGGTACAAAGGCACCCTTAAGTTGAGAGCGAAAGAATGGAAATATATATATATATATATTTACACCAAAAGAGAGCTTGAGTAGTTATGCTAATATCAGACAGACTTTAAGACAAAAAGTGCAGTTATACATCAATTATATCTCAATACAGTTGGAAAAAAAACTTACAAGAAACAAAGATCAATTAAAATCAATTAAAATGTTATAAGAATATATAATATATAGCCAAACTGAAGGAAGTTGGAGATTTTAATGCACCATCAAGAAGACATATATAAATTATGTGTATGGTGCTCTAACAGCACCTCTATGAACACAAAATATATGAAACAGAAACTAACAGAATTAAAGGACTAGAACATTTAACAATATTTGGGAACTTCAATACTCTACTTCTAATAATGAGTAGAACTAGACAGAAGATTTATCAAGGAGATAAAAAACTTCAGCAACACTGTAAACCAACTAGATGAAAAGACCTGTGAAGAACAATAGCAGAATACATATTCTTTCTGAGCGTACATGGAATATTCTACAGGGCAGACCACATGTCAGGTCACAAAAAGAGTCTCGATAAATTTTTAAAAGACTGCTATCACACAAAGTTATCTTCACTGACCACAAAGGAATGAAATTAGAGGTCAATAATCTATTATTGGAATCCTGGAATATTCTATTATTGGAATCTATCTGGAATATTCACAAACTGTGGAAATTAATACCATCAACCAATGGATCAAAGAAGAAATCACAAGGAAATTAGAAAATACTTTGAGATGAATAAAAACAAAAACACAGCATACCAAAACGTGAAATGCAGCAGAAGCCATGGTCAGAAGGAAATTTAAAGCAGTAAATGCCTGTATTAAAAAATATGGAAGCTCTCCTACCACAAATTTAACCCTGCACCTTAAAAGAGTAGGAAAAAAAGAGCAAACCAAATTTAAAATATAAGGAAGGAAATATTAAGATTAGCGGGTAAATGAAAACTTTTGCTGCTTTGCCCCTACTAACAGGGGCCCCACACCAAAATCATCAATAGCACTTTTCCCATTACGGACTCTCAAGTATGCTCCCGGCCCAAAGGTTTTCACCTATCCTAAAAAATCTATAATATTAAATATGATATAATGCATTATCTATATAATGTAATGTAATATATTACAACACTGAGTATAATATGATATTAGAAAGAAAGCAGTACTCCCAAGGGTAGTTGATATTCAAAACTAGAAAAATAGGAAGTTAGGTTGGAATGGCCTTTTGTTACCAGAAAACAAAAATGCCTTTGATGTTACCTGGGCCAGTGATAGAGGATTAAGGGGCCAACTTAAAGTCACCACCAGCCAACCTATGATTATGTAAACTTAAAAAAGACGATGGAATTTTCACGAAGGGGCAACAAAATAGCACTATTCTCCCCCTCTAAGTAAAAAGAAAAAAAAAAAAGGCACAAAGGCCAATCTGCTGGAGCTCAGATGATCAGTTTTATTGTTAACAATGAATCCAATCAGAATAATGAATCCAATATGGCACCGGATATACAGCTCAACATGTTGGCTGATTCTCTCCTTAAATTAGACTATGCACATTGACCCTGGCTGGCTGGGGACAGAGCCTACCCTGTATGTTTATATAAGGCATCCTGCCTACTCACTGGCTCTGAAACTGAGAGCAGCTCAGAAAAGGTAAAGTGACTACAGTTGGTTCTTTTCCATATTCATTACTGAATCAGAATCTGCTTTTATAAAGGCATCTGCACGTTAAACTTTCAGAAGCACTTTGAAATACAGATTCTACTGATCTCCATATAAGACTTTGTTTCCTCAAACCCGGCACTGTTGACATTTGGGGTCCTACAGTTCTATGGGGGAGCTGCCCTGTGCACTGTAGGATGTTTAGCAGCTCCCATGGCCTCTATCTGGTAGATACTAATAGCCCCCTCTCCCAGTTATGACCAACAAAAATTGACAAATGTCTCCTATAGGACAAAATTCTCCTGGTTAAAAAACTCTGCTTGAGATATTTCTATGAATTGTACTGAAATGCTGATAAGAGTAACAAACTTACATTTCCAAAGATAACTACAGACCAAGCCAAGACATACTGACTT